>NW_024067599.1:0-233349 GCF_015533775.1 Penicillium roqueforti
AGATCTGTCATAGTAATTCAGGTATTTTAATTTCCTGCCGGTCTAAAATTGGTAAGAGCTAGTCCTAATTAGGCTATAAAACCATTAAAATCAGGCATCCGGCTGTTGGCCGCTATACACCTTCGTATCGGACAGATAGTTTGTATCCAAGTTTCAGTTGTTATTCCGCTTTAAAAAATGTCGAGATGAGAAAGGACATACCGGAGTTACTATTCACATAGGTAACTCTAAGAGTAATGTTGTAAGGATATGACAGGGACCCAGCGAATGCGGAAACCCACCTGTGCAAGCAATGGCGAGCCATGTGTATACTGGAAGATGGCAACTAGCCTTGCATCAAAAACCATTGGCCCTTTCTAATGTTATACAAGTAGTACTTGGCACAGAAGGAGTTCTTGGACGCGTGGACGGAGGTCTTGTGTCACCTGTCGACATTTATCTGCCCCGGTGGGTTACCTGTCAAGTCACAATGGAAGGAACGAGCTCAGAGGAAAGAGCGAAGGACTCACCTCCCAGTCAATTGCGCCATCGCACAATCCAGAATCTGTCTACTCACTCTGCTTTCTCTCTCCTCCCTACTTTCTTCCTCATTCTTCTTTTCACCCGTTTTGTTTCCCATCTAAAGCGACACGAACAGTAGAACTCATCAATCTTTTATCATCATACGAGATTCCAATCATGCCTGACCCACCTCCAAAGGGTAAGGGTATTGCAGTATCTGATCCAGAGCCGATCGATGAGAAAGTTGTCACGGCTCTGGTAAAGGATGAGGCCCAAGTCAATGGCAACGAGTTATTTGCTGAAAATGACCGTGGCTCTGAAGATCTTGTGATTGTCACTGGAGCTGATGTGGCTGCTCATCTTTTGCCTTTGCGCGATGACTTGGACCCTACTTTGACATTTCGCGCTGCTATCCTGGGATCCGGCCTCGCGGCCTTTCTGGCTGTCATGACCCAGATCTACAGTGTAGGCGAACTCGCATATCATCTCATTCTTCATTCCCACAGCACTGCTAATGAATATACTTCTAGTTCAAACCAACCCAAGTCAATGTCTCAGGCGTTTTCCTTGTTCTTGTTTCCTACTTTTTCGGTACCACCTGGGCCAGATTCCTCCCCCGAGGTGACAAGTTTGAGGCGAGATGGAGGGCACGAGGTGAGCAGGGCAGACTGCCTTGGTGGATTACTGTCATCAAGTTTGTGAATCCTGGGCCTTTCGGTCTCAAGGAGCATTCGATCTGTGTGATCACTGCTACAGCAGCCGGGTACGTCACGGATGCGACGACTGTATTCGCGGCACAAAAGTTGTTCTACAATCTTCCTTTGAGTCCCGCAACGGTCATTCTCGGCATTATCTCTATCGGCCTCTTTGGATGTGGCCTCTGTGGGTTCATGCGGCCTTTTGCTGTCTGGGATGTCGAGGCTGTCTACTGGGGTACGCTGCCTGTTGTGAAATCCATCCAAGGGCTTCACTGGGACACGGTCGAAAACTCCAAGCCACTGAAATACTTCTGGTATGCCTTCACGGGTATGTCTCTTTACGAGATATTTCCCGCATACATCTTTCCATGGCTCAACTCCGTGTCTATTCCGGTATGTATTCTATCTTTTAGCAACGTTACTTGCGCCGTACCTGACTAGACCCCGAATGTCTAGTGTCTGGCTTCACAAAAAGCAACTGGTAAGAAGGGTGCCATACTCACCAACATTTTCGGTGGTGCCACTTCTAACGAAGGCCTCGGTCTCTTCTCTTTGTCCTTCGACTGGCAATATGTGAGTTGGGGTATTACGCCCCAGTGATACTTTATATTAACCAATGAGACTGGTCAATACAGATCGGGTCAATTTCAACTGCTATTCCTCTAAAGCTGATACTTCATACCACCCTGGGAGCTGGCATCAGCGCCATGATAATGATTGGCATCTATTACGGAAATGGCTGGGGCTCGAGATCACTGCCTTTTATGGCGAGTAACCTTCTTATGGCCAATGGAACAACTTATCCCGTGAAAGAGGTGTTTCCTGGTGGCTTGCTCGACAAATCAGTCATTGAAAAATATGGATTGCCTCAGATCACCGGGGCCTTTGCATTTGGTCTGTTCACGGCCAATGCCGCAGTGAGTACAATACTTCTATCCCGAACCACTTGCTAAGCATTACCTAGATTGGCGCCCTCATTCTCCACTGTATCCTTTTCTGGGGCAAGGGCATTTGGAGGGTATGTCAACAAGCAAGGGAAGGTAAGCATAATGACCCACACCACACCTACATGGCAAAGCACTATAAGGACACTCCGTGGTGGTGCTTCGCTGGCATTCTCGTCGTCAGCTTTGTCCTTGGCCTTGTAGTGGTGATCAAAGAGAATATCACTCTTCCAGCCTGGGCATACGTTGTCTCGCTAGCACTAGGAGTTTTCATTACGCCTTTTGTGAGTATTCTCGAACACGAAATTTTACAATGCTAATATTATGATCCAGAGCACTATCCTCTTCGCTCGCTTCGGCAACGGCATTGCCACTAACAACCTGTCGAAAATGCTGGCTGGGCTCATGCTTCCCGGACGCCCAGTCGGTAACATGTATTTCGCTGCTTGGTCGCACAATATTGTCATGTCTTCCGTCTCCGTGTCCAACGACCTAAAGTTCGGCGAATACATGAAAATACCCCCGAGGATCATGCTTTGGACCCAAATGTATGGCATCATACTTGGCGGATTCATTAACTATGCTATCTTGACTTCCGTCATTTCAGCCAACAGGGACCTTCTTGCCGAGGGTAACGGAAACTCCTCCTGGAGTGGTGCGACCATGCAGGCTTTCAACACTAAGGCAGCCTCCTGGGCCTTGGCCCCTTACTTGTACAAGCTCGGTGCCAAGTATGAGGTGATTCCTATTGCCGTAGCCGTTGGTGCTGCTGCAGTAATTGTTCATCGGGTTTTCTATCAGGTCAGCAAACCTCAAGCAGACCAAGATTGTTCAACTAGTTCATGCTGACACCATTTTACGTTAGTTCGTTCCCAAAATCGGACGGTTTGATGTTTCAGAAGTGAACCTACCACAACTCATCCAGTATGCCGGTTCTTATACATCCCAGACACAAACCTGCACTGTTCTCAGTGGGCTACTCTGTGGCTTGTTTACCCAAGGCTACCTTCGGAACTACCACCCACGCATTTACAAAGATTACTCATACGTTATTGCTGGGGCCTTCGACGCCGGAAGTCTGTTGGTTATCTTCATTCTCTCTTTCGCCGTCTACGGAGCGGGTGGGCCATCCCATCCATTCCCAACGTGGTGGGGAAACAACCAAAATGGACACCTTGACTGGTGTCCTGTTTCGAAGAAATGACAACGGGCACAAAGTCGGTCTCAGATAATGGCGCATGACGGTCGATCAGAGTCATGAAATGTCTTGAGCGCAAATCTTTTTTTTCCAGCGCCTTCAAACATTTGTTGTCCCCCTGGAAGGTTGATGGTGACAACCTTTCGGTAATTGGATCTGTAATGGATCCTTAGTTTTAACATAATTTTCGCAACGGTTATGAATTTAGCCTAGATGAACAATCTAATCGTTGCAATTATTTTTCCTCGTCTATATTGGGTCGTATATATAAAGTATTCCTCATGGTAGACGTAGCGATATAGATGATAGGTGCTTTTTCGGGTCTTATTGATCCCTGAATGCCCGATTGTTTCCTAAAAGGATTGGCAAGATATCTGAATTGCTATCAGAGAGGCTTAATATTCAAGGTACCTTACCTACCTCAAAATGAAGCTTTTGACACCATACAAATTTATGTATCGCGACCTTTTATGTGGTTTACTCGCCATATCATCACATTCTTCTTCCAAGATTAGATGTACAGTCGGAAAAGGCGGGAGAGGCCTTAATTTAAAGGTAATTGCCAAAACGAGATAAGCATCGGCGGCCATATTTAAGCGATGCCGAAGAACCAATTACACCATTGAAGACATTAATCCAGATGGCGTGTCTAAATTTCCGAATGATGCAACTCGCTTGGACCCCGCCTCTAGAGCTACCCCAACATGTCTGAGTGTTATCTAACAAATGACAAGTCATTACGAATACAATATTGAATTAGTACCAACGCTAATTGTCCAATACAGACGTTCTGCTAGAGCTAGGTCGCTTATTTTGCGATTGTCTTATTCATGCCTGCGGTCACAACATAACAACTCTTCCTAATGCATAATTGCGTGATAGTCAATGCGACAACGTCGCATGGTTATAAAAGGCTGAAGTAGACCGTTTCATGCTCTCCTTGATAAGTTTCCCAAGGTTCCGCCTTTATCTCTTTCTACAATTCCAAAGATGTCGATAAATGGAATAAAAACAGCGCATATATCTGCTAGTAGTTCAGATGGCTCGGACGAAGAGTGGCAGAAGAGTGGACGTAACAAGGGAGAAGGTACATTTGAGTCCAGGGAGGGTCATCACTTCTACCGGCCGATTGACAGCTATGAGGGACTGCATCGCTGGGATCCGAATTTTCAATGGACGGAACAGGAAGAGAAAAAGATTGTCAGGAAGGTCGGTTAAATTCCATACCACTAATCAATTATCAAATGACTGAATTTGGACAGATTGATGCTCGTGTCTGCACGTTTGCCTGCGTGACCTTCTTTGCATTGCAGCTGGATCGAGGAAATATCAGCCAGGCACTAGCGAGTACGCTTCTGGAAGATCTTGGAATGACAAGCAACGATTATAACTTGGGTCAGACGGTTTTTCTGATCTGTTTCTTGTTGGCTGAGATGCCGTCACAGTTGCTCTCGAAGAGAATCGGCCCGGACCGTTGGATTCCTATTCAAATTGTTGCTTGGAGTTTGGTCGCGGCTTGCCAGGCCTTTTTGAAAGGGCGTGGCTCGTATTTGGCCTGTCGAGCTCTGCTAGGATTCCTAGAAGGCGGGTTGTGAGTAATTCTCCTTCACATAATCTTAACGTGGGTCTGACCGTGTTTTTAGTATACCTGATACGATTCTTTTTCTGTCTTTCTTCTACAAATCTAGTGAGCTTCCGAAAAGACTGACCTGTTTCTGGATATCCTATACCGTTGCCGGAATTATCGGCTCATTTCTAGCCTTTGGCTTCCTACACATCAAAGACGCCAACGGCAGCGGTGCCTGGAGATATTTATTCGCGTACGAGGGTCTTATAACTGGCGTGATTGGAATCATCGCTGCATTCTGGATGCCGGCGTCACCTGTACAAACCAAGGGAGGATTACGCGGTAAGGACGGGTGGTTTACAGAGCACGAAGAGAAGATCATGGTAAACCGCGTGATTCGGGACGACCCTAGCAAGGGCAGTATGCACAACCGACAAGCGGTCACCCCACGGCGCTTCTGGGAGTCGCTCAAGGATTACCACGTGTGGCCAATCTATGCTCTGGGTCTCATTTGGATGATACCCAGTACACCATCCCAAAATTACCTCACGCTACAACTGCGGTCCCAGGGGTTTACGACGTTCCAGACCAACTTGTTGACAATTCCAGCAGCTGTCATTGCGATTATCACCATGATAGCAATTACCTGGGTTGCGGAGCGTACAAACCAGCGCCTTCTCTGGGGCGCAGCAGCCGAAGTCTGGAACCTGGTACTGCTCATTGCGCTGGAGTTGCTTCCTCAGAAAAGCATGCCGTGGCCTCGTTGGGCGATCCTTACGCTTCTTGTCGGTGGGCCGAGTATTCATCCTGTTGTGGTCGCGTTGACTTCACGGAATGCCGGATCTGTGCGGACTCGCACTGTTGCTTCTGCGTTGTATAATATGTCTGTGCAAGTGAGCAACATTGCAGGTGCCAATGTGAGTTCAATTCCTTGTTTTACTCTAGATATGGATAGACTATTTAGAATACTAACATTTATGAACAGGTGTACCAAGCAAAGGATGCGCCATACTACAAAAAAGGAAACAAAGTTCTTATTGCATTGGCTGTCGCCAGTGGGTTCCTTTTCATCTTCGCCAAGTTCTACTACGATTGGCGGAATAGGTACATATTCAGAACTTGTAAATATCAATATGGATCAGCTTTGCTAACTTATAACAGTCAAAACTCTGCAAAATGGGATGCTATGACAAGCGAGCAAAGAGAGATTTACCTGCGTGAAAACCCGGTGTTGACTAACAAGAGGTACGTTGACTAGCGCTGCAGAATATAACTACTAGCAGTGCTAGGAACTGACTATGGTGTATAGAATTGACTTCCGGTTTGCTCGTTAGAGCTATCTGATCAGGAATTTCGAGAAATTTGCAATATTGGACATGGGTGTTGCGATGGAATAAACATGCAGATCGCTGTTGTTCATAGAAAATCCATTATAGTATCATGGCTTTGTCAAAGAAAGGAATTCATTTACGTCACAGTTACCAAGAAATGAGATTTGACCTTAAGATAGCATGAAATAATTCAATTTCACAAGAAGTTGATATGCAGGCCTATCGCGAATAGTCCGAAATTGCACCATTGTGGCTGGAATGAGGTTGTTCGGAGAATTTGGGCACCATACATTGATGTTACAATATGCCATCAGGGATAGGCTTGGACACGTCTTTCTTCGGAGAATCATGTACGGAGTACATACTCCGTACATGATTCTACATTTCCTTATTAATTGGGGAGATTGTATAGATATCAGGACCCTGAACATTCAATCACCGCCTTCTTGATTGGTTGCAATACCGAATTCTGCTATAATCTCCGACACTGTATAGTTTTCTGTCGTATGAAGTAGTTAGTGATGACATATAAAGCAGTCCAAACTACATATGACAAAAGTGACTTAATTTTGCTCGGGGTTTACATAGGTATCTACCATCTCATACTTTTGTACGGAGTATGGGGAGTTTGACACGAAAGCGGTGTATAAAATTGTAAGGCGGTATAACTAGAAAGCGGTACGTGTCAAGGCAGGCATTATCCAAATTAGGAAGGCGGCGATTCAGTTTACAGGCAGAGGGGTCAGAGCCAAGGGGGTTCATATCAATCCCCTTGATTTACGATTTATTCAAAGTGGACTGAGATTGTTGAGACAGATCATGCATCATTATATGAACTCCTCATTCTCCCGGCCTATTTAAACCTCCATTCAAGAGACCCTCAAGCCTTTGATTCACTCTCTGGAATGTAAGGTGTCTCATAAGGGCGCTCTGCCTGTGGAGTAATGCGCGCCAAGTGGCGACGCTCACCAGTTGTCCAATCAACAATTGCAGAATGAGCCGTGACACGGTTCTATTTATATGCAGACATTAGTTTTTTGAGCCGTTAATCTATAATCAGGATTTCACTCACATCCCAGACAACAACGGTCTTCGGAGCCCATCGAACACGAGCTTGATAATCAATTCCCCGACCCACATGAGCCAGCAGGAAACCTAGAAGGGCATCGCTCTCCTCCTTTTTGAGACCGACAATACTGCGAGTGACTAGTCTTGGTGTAAGCACTTGCTTTTCTCAAGGAGCATGGGAGTATACTTACAGCCACCATTGACGAAAAGCGCTTTCTCACCAGTTACCGGATGGGTGCGAATAAGAGGATGCTCGGTCTTGACCGGGTCCCGTCTATCGACTCCCCCACGCTGTAGACTAAACTCGGCCTGCTCAACCCCGGAATGCACAGCCTTCAACCCGTGCAGACGCTCCTTGAGCGCTGGCGAAAGCCGATTATAGGCCTCGACTTGGTTGACAAAAACAGTATCCCCGCCTACTTCAGGACCGTCAAGGAGGTACAAGAACGTGGTACCGGGTGGCTGCTGCTCATATGTGACATCAGAATGCCATGCGACACTGCTGTTCTTCGCCGCGAGATATTCATCGAATTCCCAGGAATTGTTGTTCCGGTGCACGAGATGAATCTCGGGATATCCCTCCGGAGCTCCGCTAGTTGGGTGGATATGGTGGCGGCCAAAGTATCCTCCGAAATCGAGGGCCTCTTGGATGGGCAGATCGGCGAGATCTTGGTCTCTAAAGGCGACAACTTTGCGTTGGGCGACGAGTAGAGCGAGTTGATCCTTTCCGGCAGCGGTGAGCTTGCTTAACTGAACGCCTGTAACCTCAGAGCCGATGGTTGGAGTCAACTTTTGGATCTTGGAGCCTTCGGTGAGGAGGTCTTTGAAGGAGGGGTCGGCGTCTTTTCCGTGGTCGACGTGCGTAAAGGGTTCAAGAGGAGGGTACTTTCCTCCATAGTCCCATACAGGCAGGTAGTTTGGATGCTGCATCATTGTTAGGGAAAGCTATATGTGAGAGACTCAAAGGTCTAGCCATGACGTACACTAGCAGTAGTCTTTCCCCCTTCCTCGTCAATTATTCTTCTCACTCTGGGTTTGGTCTCGGTTGTTGAAGGAGCGGCCTTTACAGGAACAACAACTTCCGCGGTGGGAACTTGAGCAATAGATGGTGCCATGTTGTGCTAAGAGATTGGTAGATTTTGACGTTGGTCAAGTTTGAGCAATTATCTCAGGGATCTGTAAGCACCATCCACTTCAATATATATAACTTTCAATTCCATTTGCTTCGCGCCATTTTGTCGTAGAATCACGTATGAATTCCTTGGTGTCCGATATACGCGAGAGTGATAAGCATCATGTGAGAGGATCAGATACACAAAGCACATCAACATTGATGCCGTGATATCCGTTCTATCGAATGACTCATTCAGCATCATAAGACAACAAATAGATCAAGCCTGACGTGCTATAACCGACAATAACATCATTTACTTGCCAATGGGAATGGTATAGAGTGTGGTCTTGGATGATTGATAATGTCGAGATGGCGTGATATGATGCAAGTGACAACCCCGCAAACGACTCTAGGTCCATGATAGATGCATGCCAAACTCTGCAGTAGCGATGACAGACGTGGCATTTAAATGGAAAGAGTAAGAACTCGATGGTAGGTTCATTATTTGTTTCCCGCAAGGCGGGTAAGGTTGCCAGTGATGATACCACTTACCCTAGGAATAAAGGCTTTTGGACTCTTTAGAGAGAAAATAGGCACAATTCAAGGAAGGGAAACTAGAGAGTTTGGTATGACCGAGTTATATTGTGATGCTAGGTACGAAGTGCAAATCTAGTCTGTGCTATCATGAGTGGATACCCATTAGACTGACTGCCTTTCGCATCTTATTCCACTTCTGTGTTATACGCTGAATGGATCATTGTCGACATTAATTTGGCTGGTTCGACTCTTGGCTTTCCCTTGGCGCGGATTAGGCAAAATATTTCAGGATGCTAGATGTGACCATTAGGCTCGATAGGTTTGACTGGACTGTCAGTTCTCAGTCGCGCCGCGAGTTTTATTGTCTCCACGGAGCAGGCAGCATATAATTCAGTCAGATGCGATGATCAAAATTGAAGGATGCTAAAAGTAACATGTGAGGTACTGAAAAATTCGCAATCACATTGAAAGTGGAAGTCGAAAAGTGACTTGCTGATTGAGGAGTCGATCTCGGGAAGGAGTTAGCATTATCCGAGGCCACGTGGTCTAGATCACGGGTTGTTTCCCCAGGTTCTCCTTCCGAGTCACGTGACTACCATCCACAGAAACTATAAATATCTGACTTAATTTCAAACCGAAAATTGTCTACCAGAATCATAGGAACTCCAAATCCGATTTCATTTAGAGGTTGCTAAAAGTATAATCATAGTCAATCAATCCTTTGCTTGCTCCACTGGTCTAAATATATATATCTCAAGTTCTCTATCAGCCTATCGTTTTTTCTTCTTTCATTCTAATCTCCGGCCCCAAAAAGAGAGCGAACGAAAAGAGGAGAGAAAAATATAGTTGTAAAAAAGAGTCTTTGAGCATATGATAGCGATCTATCTGTAACAACCCATTCCATCTCAAGTTTCCCTTTTCTCTCGTCGCCCGTAAGCTTCTTTGTTTTTATAGATAGCTTGTTCCTATTTCTTTAAGTATTTGTACCCCGAATCGCATGTAGATTCGTACCGAGGAATTTTTTCGAGACTCAACTTTCTAAGAAATATATCTTCAACATGTCGGAACGATACAACTTTCGAGTAGTCCTCGCGTGTTCGGAGACTACCGCCCCAACACCTTGGAGGACCACCAACAGATCCAACTCCACGCATAAAGCTCAAAATAGAAGACCTGGACCTTGACAAATCCTACATTGGCACTTTGATGCCACCTAAACGGCCACCGAGGCCAAAGAAAACCAGACCATGGACCAAATGGACAGGAAGCGAGCTTACCGATCCAGCTAAACTTTCTCGTGGCTGGCACATGAATGAGGACGATCTTGAGATTGAGTGAGACGGCCTTGAATCTAAGTGTGCAAACAACGAGCTAATCAGAACTCAATAGCGATGTTGATGGCCAAATCAAAAGATGGCATGAGAGAATTGCCGAGAACATAATGCCTCATGTTTTTTTGCCAAAGGCTGGAGGAATATATGGCTACAAAGGCCTAAAATGAGTGAGTCAGCTATATTGGTATTGCTTGTGTGCAGATTCTCACCTTGTTAAACTATAGCCAGATGAGGTTCCCGGGGTCTGAAGAGCTCAGCTGGGATACTATTCAACGGGTGCATCAATTGGAGGCTATGGAGACAGAGCTCGCGAGTGCCGGGGATGAATACGATCGACTTCCAAACATTGAGGCTATTTTGGAAGCTTATAAATCGGGTAAACTTGATTGGTATACTGGTCTCGTTACATATTGGTCGAAGGGGTCCCGGATCTGTCAACCAAGACCATTTGACTGGGATGAATTTGAAGCGATCAGCTCCCACTACGAGGATCACAAAGGATTATGGACCGAAGGGGTAATCGATTCATTCTGTTTTCCAAAGGTAACTGGCTGACGAATGATATCAGCTCAATATTTCTGAGAATGATGTTTCCTATGGAGCTATCACCGCAGGTCCATGTCGAATCTATACAAAGCTGACTCGGGTGAGATCCATACCTATTATGGCTCAAACCTCTTCCAAGTATTTCTGACTTTTTTTTATCTAGTTGACATTAGCACTCCGCCTTCCAGGAGTACCGTGATTTGCCGAGTTGGACTTTATTCACAATACTGGCTGCAGTAAAATGTCCATCTATCAAGGAGATCTTAAGATGCTTCTTGGTCCTTTTGGCGGGACTATTGGGCCACAAATACCGGTCATCTGCATGTCAACGTCTCAAACTTGTAATGGCCCTGTAACCAGGCAATTTATTGAAATTGAAGTCACAATTCTTGATCAAGGTCGCCAGAGAATGACCGCTTGGACTAGAACCACGTGCTGTCTCAATCCAGGAAGCTGGAAATACAAGAGCATCCCCCGACTAGATGGCCCAATTGTGCACGATTTGTTATATGTGGCAAGCGCACCTGATAACTAGCTCCCGTCGTTTACACATCTCAACCACGAAGTCTGAACTGGACCTGCCAGACCTGCCCCTCGCTACCAACCCAGGACAGTACTATGGGCAATCTAGAGGTCCCATGCCAGTCGGAAAATTTGCCGATACACATGGTGGTTGGCTACCAGAAATGCTCGGAACGTTGGAAATGCCGCCAGCAGCAGCTGGAGTTCCTCCCTAAGAGACTTATAAACCTGTCATTCCCTCGCCGACTGTTGCTTGTCCTTGAACTTAGTCTTGATTCATTTGTTCTTTTTATTGCTTATAGTGTATTGCTGCCCCAGTTTATCACATTTCTCAATTGTTTGTTGAGCATTTCTGTTGTTATATTTTGGCGCAAACCAAGACAGCCAATAAAATCACTGTTTTGTTATGTTAGTTAATATAATGTTTTTATGGAGTAAGATAGTGTATGTCCCATCAAGGACCGACATGCCATACTTATGTTATCAATTTCCCCCTCGCACTGACGTTGGTCATATCTAGATATGCCTTGGAACCTCGGGTGTAGCTATAGATGCCGTAATAATTGAGATAGAGAAATATGAGGCTTGTAGGCTCATTTCGCAGTCCGTTTCTTTCCTATCTTTCAGGTGTAGAGCAATGTTAAATGCTAACGGTGCCGATCCAACCAACATAGGCGGCCCATGCAGATCGTACGGAACCTGGCAGTCTCCCTTTAACCCCTCTTCCTCTCCTTTCCACCTTTCCTCTCTTCTAGTACTAATACTTCTATCATAAATCACTTCCAAGAACTTTGTATAAGAGAAAATTGGCTAACCCACGAATGGTGTCACTCGGTAAACAAATATAATGATCTTATTCCTTATTAGTGTTGTGATGCCTCAGGCCACGATCGACACAGGGAAGTCACAATTCATATTCTCAAGATGGAGCAATCTGCGAACCGTGAAATTTTTGTATCCAACCGGCCCCGTGATCTGCGCCAATACGCTTGGAACTATGGAGTAGCCAAGCTCTGGCTGAATTCCAGGGAAAAAGATAATTTGTGGTCGCATTTAGCCCCACGCCGCTTCTTATGCGCTGCGGGTCGCTGGTCTAGATTGGAGACAGCGAGGTGGCAGCTATCTCGTCTTTTTTTCATTTTGCCTTCTCTTTTTCAACTGTTAAAAAGAAATTCTCACTGTGAATCAAAGTGACAAAGATAGTCTCAAATAATGTGATTCTAGCTACATTTTCGTGACTTTCGCAAGGTCAATATAAATTGCGGAATACTAGCGTATTGCAACTAGTGGCAATTCATCAACACTTGCACTACAGGGTCCACAGTTAATTACCACCATGGGAGGTCTCTGAAACGGAGAGAACAATACCTTTGTAGGAATTTTTCCCGAGTTCCGTTTTTCAACTCTGCTTCTCCCAGGGGCCTGAATTTTCGAGCTCAAGTCAATCATCCATCATGACCGTCAAAGAGAAGACAAGCGTAAATGACGCGGAGCTGGGAAGCCCTGGGGACTCTACCGAGGAGTACGAGGTCTTCAAGAAAACCGAGGATGGCGTCAGCTTCCGCAGTGTTGGCTGGTTCAAGGCGTGCATTATCTTCGTGAAGGTCCTCTTTGCGACGGGTGTGCTGTCGCTGCCAGCTTCACTGTACTCCCTCGGTGCGGTAGGTGGCTCGATCAGTATCGTCGCATGGGGCGCGTTCAACACCTACTCTTTCGTGATTCTGGGCAACTTCCGCAAGAAGCATCCTCACTGCCACTCCATCGCCGATATGGCGGAAGTCGCCGGTGGTTTCTTCGCGAAAGAGCTTACCGGTATACTCTTCCTCATCGGCTACGTCCTTGTCACGGGCAGTGGTATTATCGGAGTTTCAACGGCCTTGAATGCGCTTTCGCACCACGCTGCGTGCACTGTCTGGTGGTCTTTCATTGGAGCGGTTGTGATCATCGCGACAGCTTCGGTACGCAAACTCCAGCATGTGGGCTGGCTCACATATGCAGGATTCATTTCGATCTATGCCGCCGTTCTGATCGTTGTTATCGGAGTCACAACGCGCGACCGGCCGGCTGCCGCACCCCAGGAGGGCCCTTACGAGCTCGGCTACGTGGCAATCAACAACCCCGGATTTGCGGCTGGCATGGTCGCTTCCAGTACTATCTTCGTCTCTACGGCTGGTACCAGCGCCTTCATCCCGGTGATGTCGGAAATGCGAAACCCGAAGGACTACAAGAAGGCCCTATACCTGTGCATGGTTGTGGTTAATGCGTCGTACCTTGCTTTCAGCTTGGTTGTGTATCGTTGGTGTGGACAATGGGTGGCTAGTCCGTCTTTGGGTGTATGTATCCTATCCTTTGCCTGATACCGGTTTCAGACAATCAGCTAATTTTTGATTTTTACAGAGCGCTGGACAGACGATCAAGATGGTATCTTACGGTGTTGCGCTGTTAGGACTGGTCGTCAGTGCCACGATCTACTTGCATGTGAGTATATCCCTCGCAACTCACGCTTCCGGAACTGACTTCGCTACTTAGATCGCCGCCAAATACATATTTGTGCGTATCTTGGGTAACACGCGCCATCTGCAATCCAACACCGTCATTCATTGGGTTACTTGGATGAGCTGTACGGTCGGTCTCGGTGCTATTTCCTTCATCCTCAGCGAGACTATCCCTATCTTCAACTACCTGGTTGCCCTAATTGGGTCCGTTTGCTTCGCGCCTCTGGCCATGTGCCTTCCCGGTTTCTTGTGGCTACACAGCAATGGTCATTACCGAAAGGGCACACTGATGCAGAAGGTTATCTACCTGCTGCACTGGGGAATGGTGCTCCTCGGAATTTTCTTCCTTGTCGGCGCGACGTACGGTGTTATCATTCAGATCATCGATGCCTACGCAACGGGAATGATTGGTATGTTCTGCTATACCCGCAACAGTGTAGAACTGCGACTGACTTTTTTTATTAGGCTCCACTTTCAGCTGCTTGGACAACTCCAGCTCGTCGTAGGTATGGGTCTTTACAGTCGACTGCTTAGGGATCTGCCCCCAACTGGAGTGGTGATATATACGCTCAACATGGTATGGATGGTTATACAGGAATTATATAATGAGGGCCCGGGAGGTCATAATGTATGTTGTAATGAGCTGTTATGGAATCGTAACAAATTCTGTTTTCCTCGCGAAACTCTGCAAGCCAAACGCTAATGTAGGTACTGTCTCCACTAATTCCCAAATGCGGTCCCTCGTGTGGCTCACGGACGCAGTTCCGCGACCCCGGGAACCTACTTCTAACTACATTCGGCCTGACTTTTGTCTATCAAAACTTTAATTCCTTCCAACGTTCCCGCTTAGAATTTTTTTCCGTCGGACAGGAGAGGCTCTTGTGCCACATCCCGAGGTCCTTTCCCAGCTTTCATGACACATACCATTATGTATTTCAGTGTTACCGAGGTCCGGCTCCATCGCAAATTTGTGGTATCCCGTGTGGATCCACCCGCGTTCCACGACCTTGAAGTTCCTGGCCCAGGATGTGGGGACAGGAATCCACGATGCCTTATCGCAGCTGCTAGCCGCTGTTGATCTTGACCAGCTCACGGTACGAAGGCTTCATTCCCGTCCCGCGGCGCTGATACCATTGCGGGTCTTCACTCCACCCTTGGTTCGCGTGGAAGCGAAGGATTCCGGGATCAAATGCTCGACTTTTATCATTGAGCAGAATTGGGACTTTACTGACTTCTAGAAGGCTGTGGGTACCAAGCAGGTGGATGGTGATAAGAAGGGTATGTTTACTAGGATGGCGACATGGTTCGAAAGCGAGGTGGACGATTGATTTTTTTCAGCTTAGGTATGTGACTTTGTCTGATTATCAAGACCGATTAAACTAAAGTTTGCCTAAGTTTACGCCTTCGATCTTTCCTTTTCACACGCGGAAAATATATATAGCCGGGATACCAGGCAAGGTCCCAACACGATCACGTCAAAACATCTTTGGAACTAATAGAATGGCTGGGTATCATATTGGCAGACCTGCAGCGGAAATAAACTCCTGCATCAAGATGTTTCATGAAGATGGCTTGTATATAAGGACATTCTCAACACCTTGACGGTAACTAGATCCCTAAACGTACATGTAGATTCAATAACATACTGCTCGTAGTCATATTTATGCCGACTTTCCCTCAGCAGAATCCCGCGGTTGAGACACCGAAAGAGATCGCTGATCGTTGCCGCCTTTCGTCCGCCCAATGCCAACCATCTGCAAGATTTCCCGCCAGAAGCCAGTAGGGGGGTCGAGGAAGCTATCCTCGTAGGCATCGATCAAGGGTCGTTCCCAGACAAGGTCGGCTTCATGGGCCTTGACGAACTTTGTTTTCTTGATGATTTTCCAGATGATGAAGAGGGGAGGGATGACGATTTGCATGGTGTAGTTCGACCAGAAGGAAGACACGGACCAAGGCTTGTATGAGGTGTAACCGTAGACGATGGTGACGATGATCATCCAAACGAATGCAATGTATGCACAGTAGGGTTGGAGTCGTCCATAATAGGAGAGGGACCGGCGGTCAAGCCCCTGCGCTTTGCAAGCGCGGTGGAAGAAGATGTACGTCAGACTGATGACGATGTAATTGATGAGACCTGGTTATGTTGTCAGTATTGTAATCAGTGTTGGGTAGCACGGATTGCATCGTGATTTCTTACCTCCGGCGGTCACCAGGCTAGCGAACCACGTGATGACGATGGACGAGCTGCTAGAACACTGCAAGAAGGAAAGCATAGGGAAGATCATCACGATCAGGAAGCAATAGACGGGTACACCGTTGCGCGTAGTGTAGGTGAGCACTCTCGGGGCTCTCCCTTCCAGTGCTAAGCCGTAGAGAGTACGGATAGCGCAGTAGGTGTAGGTATTGCCAGCAGAGAAAATGGAAGTCAGCAAGAGGCTAAAAGATTACGGTCAGTTTTAGTTCGTCAGATTCATGTTATTTTCGATGGCACTGACGCGTTGATGATCGAAGGGAAGATTGAAATGCCCATGTTTCGCATGCCAATGACATACGGCGATGCCGAAGCAGAACCAGAAGAACCGCCCGTCACGACCGCCTTGAGTTGCGGATCATTAGCGGCACAAACGATACCCACAGCCAAGGCGCCGCCAATAAAGAAGAGACCGAAGCGAATGTAGACTGTCTTGAATGCATTCTTGATATAAATGCGGGGACGCTTTGCTTCAGCTGCGACCATGGAGATATACTCAGGACCGACGACGGCAAAGCAAGCCGACCAGAGAGATCCCAAGAAGCCTTCAAAGCGACCAAGGGCGCCGGTATCCAGATATTCCATGAAAGAGCCTGGGTTGTTCCAGTGGCGGAATCCATAGGCATCATGGGTCGGGTTTCCACCAACCATGGTGATGAAGGTGAAAAAGAACAAGGAGAAGATCAGAATGACCTTTCCACCGGACAGCCAAAATTCAGCCTCGCCATAGGCTTTGACGGCCAAGACGTTAAGGCATCTTTGCGAGAATCAGTATTTTGATCAGACTTGAAGTGTGTAAATTGCCAAAATGGGCGGAAGAGGTTCTCACCCGTAGACCACGATGACACCAGCACAGATGCCTGCGACTGGACCAGGTTCAGTAATCTTCTCACTCCAGAAAGACAAGACGAGCGTGAAAGCCGAGATCTCAAAAGGAATCAAAAGGGCCTCATAGAAGCTAAAAGAAGTGTTAGCAAAGACAGCAGGCAAGGTTTCGGCGAAGCCGAAAGTGGGACAAACAAAAAGTTCCAGCCGACCATGAAGCCAAGAGCGTCGTCGACCCATTTTCCAGCCAAGCGAATGAAACCACCACTGACAGGGAAGGCAGTGGTCATTTCAGCGAGACAGTTATTCACCATGGCCAAAAATATACATTGAACGGTAAAGGCAATGAACAAGCTGCCAGGTCCACCGTGGTAAAGACCGGAGCCGATGCTCACGAAAAGTGCGGTTCCGATGGAGCCACCAATGGCGATCAGTTGGATTTGACGATTTCCAAGATGTCGTTGAAGATTGTCGGCATTTTCAGCCATCACGCCTTCTTGGACATCTCGAGGACCGCCCTCGGTTTTGAGGCCCAGTGTTTCCATCACAGTGCCGTTCGATTCTTTCTTTTCTCCTAGGATAGCCATATTGCTTTCATTCCTGTCTGCGGTGTTAAGTGGGTGATGGACGATACGGGGTGGAGAATTCGCAAGCGGGAGAAACTGGATGGGCTGAGGTCGCTTATTCGTCTAGATTCTGGGGTAAGGGTTCTGCAAATGTTGGGGTGGATCGGCGGAAATCCGGGGGTGGATCTGCTACAGGATGGTGGGATGCCGGGCTGTGTTGCAAGGGTCTGGGATTTGATCGCGTTGTGGGCAGTGATTTTGTCGCTTTGGATGTAGAAGGTGCAATGGCAAGGCAAATGTCGGAGATATCGAGTTAGGGTAGGATTTCCGTCCAGTACGGAGTTTAGCGGAGAAACGTTGAAACTTTCCTCAAGAAAAGGATATTTGGAGAAGTAAAAAGAAGGATGCAGTCAGAAAGCGTGAAATGTAGGCAGCGAAAGACGTCTAATAAAGAAAATCAGGGCCAAAACGTGGAAGTAAAAGAGGAAACTCAAAAAGATCGAGGTTTTCCCTCGAGGTACGATTAGCCCTAACGCAACAACCCCATGCAAGCCATCTAAGCCATACAGAAGCCATCCCAAGCCATACCAAGCCATTATGACGCGCTTCGGGGGGTTACTTTCGATATCTCCCGGCGCTGATTGGCTCGGAATACATATCGCCCCCGCACGGGCTGCCACTTAACCCGGATCCGGACACGAGCCGGGGCGTGGATCTCCCCTGGCCTTTTATCTTGGACTCGACTACCTAAACAGTCTTAGATGGACTCCTCGGCGGGTTATGTCCCCCAACTCAGCTATGTATTACGCTCGGCAGGGTGTCCTAGTCTCGGTGTGCACGTGCCCCCAGCTAAGACTGCATTTTAACCTCCCGGTTGCATCCAATGTCTCAATTGATCTGAGTTTGGAATTGTCTAACTACGGAGTTATCCGTATATTCTAGTCTTGGCATCCTTGCGTGACTGGCTTATCGTGTGCTCGGTCCTTCTCACCTGGGCAGCTTCGTCTGTTACGTAACCTTGCCAGATAATCTTGGAACCTTGGAACCGTTAACCTTCCAAGGAAGTGCCAAGTAATCATGAGCCTGCAATACAACCCCCTGGACGTAATGTAGTTCGATCTGAGTAGTCAATCGACAGAACTTGGTCGCATGGTGGATACGTGCAGATGCCAAGGCACGGTTCGAATCAGGTTTCATTGGTCAACAGTTTTGCCTCTCCTATCTCAATTCTTCTTCTCGCACTGGGCATATCATGCCGACTTTCTCTTTGAGGCTTGGAAAAGCGTAGAAATTGTTGGGAAGATAACGCATTTCCCCTCATATCAGACAATCAAATCAGACAATCGAATCAGACAATCGAAGTATATTGCTCATTGGTCTGATATCCGTGCATCTCTCTCTTTCCTCTTTGGTTCTTATGTTAGAGAAGAAAGACGGTGTGCTTGCTGATTTTCTTGCCGAGTGAGCATCTTTAGTACAGATTGTGTGCCTGTACCTGCATCTAGAATTCATACCCCTGATCAATGGATGAGGTCGTAGAGCGAGACTCGATCTTGCCCTAGCCTGTCACATAGTAAGTCTCAATCGACAATTAGTTAGTCGAACAAGTTTTGACTCGTAATGTTTAATTTTCCAATCACTGTGTAGTACAAAGCAGGTACTCCCTCTTATACAAAATGTCATACATCGAAGTGTACATCAATGTGGTTCCACGCTAATGAGACAAACCTGGGGATTAATTTGCAGATCACGTGGCCGATTTCCGGGGTTGCTTTGAAATTCCCTTGCCACAAGAGGCTTGACGACCAGGAACACGGGATCACGTGATACCGCTCCTTGTCGACTCCCGAGGTCGGGGGACAGAAAAAAGTTTGCTTAGAGTTGACTCACCAATGTCTCCGTGTTCGATGTTGTTGAAGCGCGTCGCTAGGCCTCCGGCCACCATGATGTGCAGACCGGTGAGTACAGCTTCCTCTCATGATCACCCAATTCAATCTGACTCCCAAAGGTTCGGCCCCGGTGGACTCCGTCCTTCGGCGTCCCAAGCAGGACAATCCATCATCCCCTACGATCGGTCTCGAGATCCCTCTCTTCTCGTTCGCTGAGCACGACAGCCTTCACCCAGGCCGAAGGCTTCCACTCACAGCAAGAGAATGCTTCAGTGCCTTTTTCTGAGACTCCCACCGAGAGACGCACGCCGCAAACCTTGACGGAGAAGATCGTACAACGGTATGCGGTCGGTCTCCCCGAAGGAAAGCTCGTTCGCAGCGGCGACTACATCAGTCTTGCCCCCGGGTATTGCATGACTCACGACAACACCTGGCCCGTCGCCCTCAAGTTCATGTCTATGGGAGCAACCAAGATCAACCGCCCAGAGCAGATTGTCATGACTCTCGACCACGATGTCCAGAACACGAGCGCAGCAAACCTTAAGAAATACGAGCAGATTGAGACTTTTGCTGGACAACACGGTATCGACTTCTATCCTGCGGGCCGGGGTATTGGGCACCAGATTATGGTCGAAGAAGGATACGCATGGCCGGGTAGTATGGCGGTGGCTTCGGACAGCCACAGTAACCATTATGGCGGAGTTGGCTGTCTTGGAACTGCTGTTGTGCGTACCGACGCTGCTAGTATTTGGGCAACGTCGCGGACATGGTGGCAAATTCCCCCTGTTGCGCGGGTGACGTTTACCGGAACGCTACCAGTAGGCGTCACAGGTAAGGATGTGATTGTCGCGTTGTGTGGACTCTTCAATAGCGACGTGTTGAACCATGCAATTGAGTTCACCGGCTCCGAAGAGACTATGGAAAGCCTCCTTGTGGATAGCCGCCTGACGATTGCCAATATGACAACTGAGTGGGGCGCGCTCACGGGTCTCTTCCCCATTGATCAGACTCTGAAACGCTGGCTACGTTACAAGGCTACCGAGGCAGCGATGTCTGAGGACCGCACAACCCGGAATCGTATCACGCACGAAAGAATCGACGAGTTGTTCGCCAACCCCCTCACAGCCGACCCTGATGCCCAATACGCCAAACAGCTCTACCTCAATCTCTCTACTCTCTCGCCTTACGTCTCTGGTCCTAATTCAGTGAAGATCGCAACACCACTCAACGAGCTCGTTCAAAAGGACATCAAAATCAACCGCGCATATATCGTCTCCTGTACGAACTCGCGTGCTTCGGACCTCGCGGCAGCCGCTAAGGTCTTCAAAGACGCCGCCAAGGCCAACCCCGGCACGACTCCCAAGATTGCTGACGGTGTCAAACTCTACATCGCGGCTGCTTCCGCGCCCGAACAAGAGGCCGCAGAGTCCACTGGCGACTGGCAGGCCCTCATCGACGCCGGTGCGCAGCCGCTGCCCGCCGGATGCGGACCTTGCATTGGCCTTGGAACAGGTCTATTGGAGCCCGGTGAGGTGGGCATTAGTGCCAGTAATCGTAACTTCAAGGGACGGATGGGCTCGAGAGATGCGCTAGCATACTTGGCGAGTCCTGAAGTCGTGGCTGCGAGCGCTCTCAACGGCGTTATCTCTGGCCCCGGCTCTTACAAGGTGCCTGAGAACTGGTCTGGCGTGGAGCACGGATTCGGAACCGGATCCGAACCTACCACCGAGAATGAGCTCACCAATATTCTACAACAGATGGAATCTCTGATCGATCGGGTTGAGTCCGCCGCAGACGAGTCCAAGCCTGCCACGGAGATTCTGCCAGGCTTCCCCGAACGCATCAGCGGCGAGATCCTCTTCCTCGATGCCGACAATCTCGACACTGATAGCATCTACCCTGGTAAATTGACATACCAAGACAATGTCTCGAAGGATGATATGGCCGCCGCATGCATGCAGAATTACGATCCCACGTTCAAGGGAATCGCCAAGCCAAATGACATCCTCGTCGCCGGCTTCAACTTCGGTTGTGGATCCTCCAGAGAACAGGCCGCGACCGCCATTCTTGCTAAGCAGATTCCCCTAGTCGTGGCTGGCAGTTTCGGCAACATCTTCTCCCGAAACAGTATCAACAACGCGCTCATGGGCCTTGAAGTCCCCCGACTTGTCGAGCGCCTCCGTGCCAGCTTCGTTCAGCCATCCTCTGGCGACGTCGCGGGCCGCCAGCTGACGCGCCGGACAGGCTGGACTTTAACGTGGGACGTGAAGCGTAGCGTCGTTGAAGTTAAGGAGGGTGAGACAGGAGAGACCTGGACAGAGCAAGTCGGCGAGCTCCCAGCAAATGTACAGGAAATCATCGCCGAAGGTGGACTCGAGGCCTGGGTCAAGGGCAAAGTTGCGGAGTCAAAGTGAGGACTTATTAACCGGGCCAGACGAGAACATACTGATGTCCTCGCCTTCCAGGTAACCACCGCCATACTTTTGTCTCTTGTATGATTTTGCATATTTACATTTTGTACTATTTTTCTATCATCAGGTACCATAGAGAAGGCTTGTGACTGCCATAACAAGTCGTGGACAAAAAAGTCTTTTTGCATAGAATTGATGATTGATCGTTCTTCCTCCTTATCGACGCTTAAAATGCAATCACATAATGAGATCAGATAAATACATCTGTTATACAGCCCTTTTTCAGACATGAGATGTTTGAATAGATGAGTCCATCATCCTCACCAACCTCATCACGGCGCGCTAGCCATCTTAAAACAAGCAAAAGCGGCAACAGCCAGTGACACTGCGCTCAGAAATGCATCTGTCCCAGGTCCGATACTACTCGAGAGAAAGTCGTCGTTTACCGTATAGCGCGGTATTAGATTGAACGTTGTTGCAATTGCCGACCATCCTGAAATCGCTGGAACAACCAACGTATCGGCCATTCCAAAGAAATACTCGAATGGAAGTTTTGAAGTCGACGATAGGGCAAACGTCAAAGCGAGAGAGTACAACTCTAGAAGGCGATACCGGCGTCCAGACCCAAAGCACGGCAATGTCAAGAGAACGAATCGATAGCATGCGTGTGCAAATATCCACGATTTGCTGACGGCAGTGAAGACGAACAAGTTCTCGTGAACTCTGACTGTCTTCCATCCAACGCGGTGTCCTTTTTGGACGATCCAAACGAAGAGGGCAACGCAGGTGATTTTGCTGCACATTCCCCGAAGGGTGCCGCCTGTGGGAGTCCCGACCATCATGCCAATGTTTGCGTACACCGCAAAATTAACATAGGTCGTAAAGGCGGACAGAAATTTCGTCTGCAAAGACCGATCCGCAGCGAGGAACGATAGGACAGAGCCGAGGCCGAGGGGAAGTAAACACATGGTTTTGGTCATTTCACCGAGAGTAGCCGTTGTGTTAAATATGAGGATAGTCGCGCTGACCCCAAGGACGACGAGCAAAAGCAGGCCCGGGTTTCGAACAGCACACCCATAAGTGAGAATGAGGATGATGGTAAGCCATACGTTGAATGGGATATCAATGTACGGTTCAAACGCCGTAAGTAGTTGTGAGAAAGCCATGAGATGAGCTGCGTAGTTCTATCTGGAGCTTTGACTGGAGCTTCCCCAGCTGTCGTGCGGCCCACGCCTAGCTGTGCTCTCAGTATCTAGAAACAGCCAGTTGGATTTTCCAAAACGTGGGAACAAATTGAACCCGAGAAGAGTTTACTCAGAAATTGGCTATGTCCGAACGAGAGATGGAAAAGACCAGCATACCGCCCACCATCGACTTCGGAGAATCGTTTTTACGCACTACAGTCCCACAAAACTTTACACACGCCTCTACCTGTTCGGTGGCCGAGTCGTATTCCAACTTGCAAGATTATCGTGCTGTCTTGTGGAGCATGGTTTGTATGGTAGGCGGATTTGCCCGAGGCTAAAAGTTTTACTATGACAGCTGTTTGAACTGTTTGTTGGCCAACCACTGTTTGATATATTGTTTCTAACACCCTATATTCTCTTTGGCCAGATTTGACAGATGGCAAATGATACGATGGATGTAGGGGAAAGCAAGACCAAGAAGCATGGGCCCGAAGTTGCAAGAATGGTTGAAAGAATTGTTGCGGAGCGAAGCGAAGCATGTATAAATCAAAAGGTCTTATGTACGTGTCACGTGGCCAAGTTTTCTCCTAGCTGAAACAATAGCATTCTAATGTTCCATCACGTGACCAAGTAAGGTCACGTGGCATTTGGCAAAATATCTCCAAACCTGCCATATTAACGCGGCCAATTAGGAAACGACTTGACAATTTCATTTGCTTGAATCTCCCAGAAAAATGACTCAGACCGATGCATCCTGTGCGAAGGGAATTTACGTCGGGTTTTATTTTCAATGCTGATACCAATTCTGAGACACCATTGAACACCCGCAGAAAGTACATTGAAGAAGACGCCGCGATGAAACCCCTTAGCGGAGATGAACTCCACTGATTCATATCGATTTCAAAGATCTTTACTGGGTTCTCGATATGAAGCTCTCATAACCTAATTTCAAGCACGTGCCTAGAGACTATTGACAGGTGGTAATGGGTGAGAATCAGAAAACACGGTGCAGGATCTCTAATGTTGGTACTGCAGAATCAAAAGCAACGTATGACAACCTCTAGAGAAATCCACACCGATGAGAAGAAAGAATATGTATATGTTCCTGGATGATCGATGGACGGGAGAGATACAAAGTGACAGGAGTAAGAGAGAACCAGAGCTATGTAGGTGCTATGTGTGTGCCTATCTGGTCTCAAACAATACCGACCATACTCATCGAAGCGGCGGGTTGTAGTGACTTTAACGGGGAGTGTTTACACTTGGACCCAGAAGGGCAAATATGTAGACCAAGGGCAGTGTGGGATAATGATGGTTAATTGAGACTCCTTCTTAAGCCATCTGCGGAAGACTCAAAAGTTGACGCGTTGCGTTAATACACAATACCTTGATATATCATATTGCTCCTATAGCAACTACCAAAATAAAGCCCTACTTAGATCAGATGTTTGAACGAGAAAGTCTACATTGATATAATATTTCGAGAGAGCGATGGTGTCGTTCAGAGACAGACCTACTCACAGCCTCCTCTCACAAGTATCACTTCACCTCCTGAGGCTCTCAACATAACCATCTGAACTAAAAGTCAGAACCTCTGCATTATCATCGAGGTCCCTTCTCAACTCCAGCGCTTTGGCGTAAACAAGAAAGGCTTGTTCACGCGAAAGAAATACTAAGACAACTGAAGTTCCATTCAAAAGTACAAATGCAGATTAGAAACTTCATGTATTATTTTATTGGAAAATATGTGCCCTATTTAGTTATGGGTGATATGGACCTGTGTGAAGAACTCGATCCGGGTAAAATTGGATTACATAGTTGGATACGTATAGAGTCATTCCTGCGATTCGCAACATGGACCGGTCTGATGACGACAGTAAATTATGATTTAGCATTCAAAGTCTCGCGTGACCATGTTCATATTACTATTTGCGTTGTGGCAAAATCGTGTTATTCTTTTCTAAATGTATTGATCTAGGCTTGTGTATCATGGGAGTCAATTACAAGGCAATGAATAAGGAAAGTCTAATCTAGTGTTATACCCTAGTTGTTGCAATGCTGGCTTCCAGTAGATACATGCATGACAGCATCATTTGCATTGGAATTCTCTGGTTTTAGGTCTTGTCGTATGATTTTAATATCATTTCCACTCACCCGTCTAAGAATTGGGGCTAGGCCCAGCTGGACACTAGATGATAAAACGAAGTATAAAATACAATTCGTTGGCTGATTCCGGCTGACGCAATGTGACCCATTGTTTGGGTTTGACAATACAACGACATTGCTTTTCAATGTTTCTGAGTTCGGTTTATAAATAACCTAACGACGATATCGGTCTTCTATTCAGATATTCATCGTTATTCATTATTATCGGTCAAGCTGTTTTTTGACTGATTTCGCCTACTATAACTCTAGAAACAAACCTGTGATTCATCGATTTCGTGAAACAAAGAGCCTTCACCACCGATAACGATCATGGCAGGAACTGGGAATACGAAAGTTGTACATGATATCGGAAATTTGGTTGTTCATTTTGAACATCTAACGCGCAGTGATGTCGCCTTGGTCGGAGGGAAGAACTCCTCCATTGGAGAAATGATAGGCACCCTTGGAGGTGAAGGAATCTCTGTACCTTCTGGTTTTGCCACGACGTCGCTAGCATACAGGCGCTATATCGATGGGAACAAAATCCGCGATGGAATAACCAGGCTGATCAAGGACTGGCAAACGGGAAAAGCAAATCTTGCCGAAACCGGCTTGGCAATACGCAATTTGATACTCCGCGGCTCTTGGCCACCCGATGTTGAAACAGCCATCCGGAGAGCCTATCACGAACTCTCGGCCAAATTAGGAATTGAGAACCCGAGCGTTGCCGTGCGTTCAAGCGCGACAGCAGAAGACTTGCCAGATGCGAGTTTTGCTGGACAACAGGATTCCTATCTGAACATCTCAGGTGAAGATCGATTGTTGAATGCCTGTCGCCGCTGCTATGCGTCTCTTTTCAACGACCGCGCCATCAGCTATCGCCAAGCCAAAGGGTTTGATCACATGAGCGTTGCCCTCTCGATTGGCATACAACAAATGGTTCGCTCCGATGCCAACGGGTCAGGGGTCATGTTCTCCATCGATACCGAAAGTGGCTTTGACAAGATTGTGCTCATCAACGCAGCGTGGGGACTAGGAGAGAATATAGTACAAGGGACTGTCAATCCTGACGAATACCAAGTGTTCAAACCACTTCTGAGAGAT
Source organism: Penicillium roqueforti (assembly GCF_015533775.1). Lineage (NCBI taxonomy): Eukaryota > Fungi > Ascomycota > Eurotiomycetes > Eurotiales > Aspergillaceae > Penicillium > Penicillium roqueforti. Next base: position 26,234 of record NW_024067599.1, read on the forward strand.
GAGAACCTTTTGCCGATCATAGAGAAAAAATGCGGGGACAAGGCAATGAAAATGGTCTACGGGGAAGATGTACCGACGCGGAATATACCTACGTCAAAGGCGGAGCGCGCTGCTTTTGTGCTTGGCGATCAGGAAATTCTTCAGTTGAGCCGCTGGGCATGCACCATTGAAAAGCACTATGGCTGTCCAATGGACATAGAATGGGCAAAAGATGGCATCACGGGCGAATTGTTCATCGTCCAGGCCCGCCCAGAAACCGTTCAATCGCGTCGTGACGCTGGTGTCTTCACGACTTTCCAGGTAGGAAAGAGAGGCCGCATTCTTACGAAGGGACTTTCAGTTGGAGACGCGGCAGTATCTGGCCGTCTCTGTCTCATTGAAAAGTCTGAAGACATTGACAACTTCGTCGACGGCTCGATCATGGTGACTAAATCGACCGACCCGGATTGGGTGCCTCTAATGAAGCGGGCCACGGCTATCATCACCGACCATGGTGGCCGTACTTCACATGCCGCCATTGTAAGTCGCGAGCTCGGCCTCCCAGCCGTGGTGGGCACAGGAAATGGAACATACGTTTTACACACAGGCCAAGACGTAACTGTTTCCTGTGCCGAGGGTGACGAAGGCTTCGTCTACGAGGGTACCAGCGAAATTTCCACCCAAACAGTGGACCTAGCCGGCCTCCCAGCAGTTGATACGGATATTATGATCAATCTCGCTAACCCAGCGGCGGCTTACCGCTGGTGGCGACTTCCGACCGATGGCATCGGCCTTGCTCGCATGGAGTTTGTCGTAACCAATTATATTCGAATTCATCCGATGGCGCTCGTCCACTTTGATCAGTTAAAGGACGACAAATCCAAGGAAGAAATCGCGCGATTGACAGCTGGGTACAGTAACAAGCCTGAATACTTCGTCGACAAGTTATCGCACGGTTTTGCGGCCCTTTGTGCCACGGTATACCCCAAGCCGGCCATTCTCCGTATGAGTGACTTCAAGACAAACGAGTATGCTGGCCTCATCGGCGGTTCTCAGTTTGAGCCGAAAGAGGAGAACCCAATGCTTGGCTTCCGCGGGGCCTCACGCTACTATTCACCGCTGTACAAAGAGGGGTTCGAGCTTGAATGTCGCGCCATCAAGAGGCTGCGCGAGGAGATGGGCTTCGCAAATGTCATTGTTATGATCCCTTTCTGCCGGACAATTAGCGAGGCAAAAGAAGTACTAAAAACTATGTCCGAGAACGGGCTTAAACGTGGTGACAAGGGTCTCCAAGTATACGTCATGTGCGAGATACCTTCCAACGTCATCATGGCCAATGAATTCTCTGAGTACTTCGATGGGTTCTCAATCGGTTCAAACGATCTGACACAACTGACGCTCGGTGTCGACCGCGACTCTGGTGAGCTGGCAGGCCTCTTCAATGAGCAAGACGAGGCTGTCAAGTGGATGATTGCTCGGGTAATCATAGTTGCTCGCAAGGCGGGTCGTAAGATTGGCATTTGCGGGCAGGCCCCAAGCGATCATCCGGAATTCGCCAAGTTCCTAGTGGAAGCCGGTATCAACTCGATCTCGGTCAGCCCTGACAGCTTTGTCCAAGTGAAAAGACAAGTTCTTGAGAGTGAGAGGAAACGACTTGATTTGATAGCGGACGAACATATCATGCTTTAATATTAAAGGGATATCTTTTCGGCGAGATTTTTTTCAAAACAAGTCAAAAGTTCAAATCCATTTTGTATCCTAGCTTTGTACCTCCTTACTCCTCCGTCCACACACTAAGATGTCTTCATAAAATTTTTGTTTCAAATGAGATCTCACCTTGATGACCATGGTTGCGACGCTTTGAATTTTTTTTCACGCTTATTGATTCTCACGGACTCTCTTGAGTGTATCGCTTAGAATCTCCACCGAGTCGCGTATATCAGCCTTCTCGTTACTATTTGTTGCCATTTCAACAGTCCTTATGATTCCGCTTCTTCCAAGGGCCGCGGGCAAGCTGAAACAGCAACCCCACTCTGGTTGGAAATGGCTAATAGGATAGACATCTCGTTTGTCCATTAGGATCGAAGAGCAGATTCTGGACAGGGCGGAGCCAATTCCAAAAGATACTGTTCCTTTCGCTTGGATAATCCTTTGGGATCTGTGTTTACACTCGTTGGCAAGATCTTTCGGGTTGAAAGTGTTGCTGGGCAGCGCTTTGTCAATGGGGACCCCGCAAAGTGTTGCCGTCGACCATGCAACAACCTCTGACTCCCCGTGCACTCCCAATACCTGAAGATCTATTGCATTTGCGGCGACCTAGATTCCAATTAGCCTTGCCTTGAAAGAAATTGTCGAACCATAAGAACATACTCCGGCTTTGTCTGCTAACATTCCGCGAAGCCTTACTGAATCAAGAAAGGTTCCCGAGCCCAGCACCTGAGAGGCTGGTAGTCCGGAATGCTCTTGAGCGAAGGAGGTGATAAGGTCGACGGGGTGTGCCACGATCAGTAAGATTGTGTCTGATCTGAATGGCTTCATTGCGTTGGTGATGCTCTGAATAATGGCGACCTTCTGGTACATGTGCTGGATCGTAGTTTCGCCTGCTGAATAATTAGAAAAAATCTTCTTCGTATCGTATCTCCTACCTCTGTAAGACTTTGATCCGGCGGTGATGACCACAACATCGCATTGGCCTGCTTCATGGTGTGTGGCTGCTCGGACGCGGGTTCCGCTATTGCAACTGTAGCTTACATCGGAGAGGTCCCGTACCTGGCCGTCTCTCAAGTCGGGTTTGGTATCGACCAAGAGCAGCTCACCAGCGGTGGAATTTAGGATTAGCGCGTAAGCAAGAGCGGCGCCAACCTGGCCCACACCGATTATTGCAATCCGAGTAATCGCGTTTGAATCTCTAGAGAGCATATTGCGGACCTAAGTAGAGCATACGACCCCTGTGGTGATCTGAAGATTGTTAAGAGGCGCTTGGATTGTGTAAGAGAAGTGGAATTCCGTTTCTTGCGGGATGATACTGGTTTATGTGGTAACGCCGGTAGGTTGGAGCTTTGTTCCAAAACTTGTCTATGATATCATCAGTTTACTATCCAGTTCGTAGCTAGCGGGCGAACTTAGATTGCTAAAGATTCAGACCGAGGGTTAACCTCAGAGTACCAAATTTGCTAGGAGTACATCGCTTGATGGTTAGCTTTACTATAACGGGAATGAGGAAGCTATAATCGTCTAGCCCCGTCTGCGTCTACTAACCACAAGACCTTAAAATCAGAAAATGCTATTTCTCTACCATACAAATAGTGCCTTCATCCTTGCATCCAGGTGTAGCGAAAGATCGAGTCAAAGAAAACATATGAGCAGGAAATTTAATGAAATACTCAAAGGTATAAAGTATAGATAGAGTGATGGGAACAGCTGTTGAGGGATAATACATTGTTACGTAGGTGGACCTTACCGATCACCAATCATCGACCAAAGATTTAGGAAACTATGTAGAGTTAGGGAACGAATTTCTTACGTCATAATGTGATGACAAACTGTACATGGATATCTCCAATGGAATCAGTTCATTGATTGAGGAAAGATGAGAACGGTCGAAGGCTCCCAAAGGTCTATATCATCGTGACGCGGTATATTGCAATGCTCTGAAAACGGTTTAAATGCTAGATAGTAGAGAGTGTCTAATTGATTAAATGCGACCAATATTTATTACTAGTTATAGCGTAATTATACGAAGGAGTTAGGACCTAGGGTGAAAACTATAGATTATGTAGCGAAATGCCGCATAAACCCAAAATCAAATTTGGGGATTGTTAACGCGACACCCCTGCCTGATTTTTCAGTATTCAATCTTACTAATCAAGCATCGATTTAATTTTGCCGGACTTAATTCTGGACTTTGGAATTTTGGTTTACATAGTAAAAAACATGCATTTTGATGAGAAGAAAATTTCATTGCAATAGATTGTTACTTAATTTTGTTAAGGGTTTACATACAAATTGTACAGTGGCGTTGCATGAGTATTTGCACCCCGGTACCTCTACCATTGACCGCTCTGTGAATACCGCCTGCCTATTCCTATTATTATAGGAGCCACCCGCATAGTGCGACTGGCTGGGAGTGAGTACGAAGTTTTTCCGGCAGAAAATAGGGCCCCCCCGAAGTACTGGGGTGCAAATACTCATGAAACATGACTGTAAGTACCTATTGTACATGAGGTTTGATAGGAAGGCGGTAAGAAAGGCGGGCAATGGTGGCCCGAAAAGTCAGGCAGGGGTGTCGCGTTAACAACCCCCTTAAATTTCAGACGAAACCGATTAAGCAAACCAATTGATCAGACAAATTTGCGTATTTACGGGTAGATCAGACGAACTGGTAAGGCAATCTTCTAGCTTCATGTTTTTTATTAGAATATAACCAGACTAAATAAGCGATTAAAAACCGCACGATCAAGGGAGCTTTGTGTTCTGGCTCCCGCTTGCAGCACATTCTAGTCGGTAAATTAACCCGACGAAACAAACACCTTCATCTGCTTCTTGGTTGCTTTCAGCAAGACAGCTAAAAAAATCAAGATTGAAACTCGTCATTCAGATCCTGCACAATCTCACATCTCGAGGTCTTTGCAATGACCTTGGGGAGCGGCCATGACCTATCCGACCGTTAGTACATTTGAGAATGATCGTTCTAACGGACCTCGGTGCTACGACACCCACCACCGGTAATATTAGTGTATACATGTACGCAATTTGAATAAATGAGATTAACGTTGTGCTCCGGATTCAAGACCGGGATCAAGTTCTCGTTGTTTGCAACAATGTCCAACGCAAGGGCCCGCTGTTTTCAACGGGAGAATGCGAGGAATGCGAGGATTGTGTGGCTTAGCAACTATCAAGGAGTTCAGCACGGTCTGTTTATAATGCTGCAGGGAGGCATTTTCTGGACACGTTTTTTTTTGGAGAAAGTCTTTCGCTTCAATATCGGGTTCATACTCCAACCAACTCCACAAAATGACACACACGAAGTCCCTGTTCCTGACTTTGATGGGTGCTGCTGCTCTGAGTCAGGCAGCTAAAGTTCATTATGATCTTGACCTCACATGGAAGAGGGGCGCACCGAACGGAGTCGAGAGGGAGATGATCTTTGTCAATGATCGTTTTCCAGGCCCGCCATTGATTCTGGATGAAGGAGATGAAGTCACAGTGGGTTGTCCTGCTTTATTTTCAAAGCGCATACTGAGAGAAATAGATAGACGTGACCAACAATTTGCCCTTCAATACATCTGTCCATTTCCACGGCATTGAGTAGGGCCTCCGGAAATTCCTCTTCGATTACCGCACAATACTGAACCACAACAGGCAAACCAACACCCCATGGGCGGACGGAGTATCAGGACTATCGCAATGGGCCATCAAGCCCGGTGACAAATACCGATACCATTGGAAAGCCACGACCTATGGTACTTACTGGTACCATGCCCACGACAAGGACAGAATAATGGATGGTCTCTACGGTGGAATTAGAATTCGGTGAGTATGCAGCAGCATGTATTTATTATGTCTCTAACAAGGAATCAGTCCGTCTGCCGACCGAGAGTCACCATTCTCAATGATTTCTGATGACCCTGCCGATATCCAGGCAATGACAAAAGCCGCCCATGATGCCCAGTTGGTCGTGATGTCTGACTGGGACCATCTTTCGTCCAATGAATACATGGATGCACTGAAAGAAACAGGCTATGATATCTTGTAAGGACCCAAATATGATAGCCAAAGAAGTACCGCACTCACAATCACCAGTTGCTCAGATAGCATTCTCATCGATGGTGCAGGCTCTGTATACTGCAAAGACCCTGAATATTTGACAAACCTCCAACCACCCCAGGTCAGAGCAGTCATAACTGAGCCTTTGACGGATAAGGGGTGAGTCTATACTTTACTAGGCTGATTTGAAAGCCACTAACACTTGCCAGATGCGATCCCTTCATGCCAGTTCTCCAAGGTAACTGGGAGCACCACCCAGAGCTCCTTCCCGAGGGATTGAACTCCGGATGTAAGCCCAGTGAGGGTCCAACGTCCTCCTTTGAAGTATCACCCAAAAACCGATGGGCTAGTTTGAACTTCATCAGTGCAGCAAGTCTCAAATCGTTGATCTTCTCCATTGATGAGCACCCGATGTACATCTACGAAGTGGATGGACGCTACATTGAGCCCCAGCTTGCGCATCAGGTTTCCATTTACAGTGGAGAGCGCTACTCTGCCATGATCAAACTCGACAAGGAACCCGGCAGCTACACGATCCGTGTCGCTGGTCATGATAACCAGGTCATCTCTGGCTACGCTAACCTCGCCTACAAGGGCGGTGAACATAACAAGCGCGAATCAACGGCATATATCGACTACGGTGGCACTAACACTACAGCCTCTGTGATCAATCTGAACACAACGAACCTGCCGCCATATCCTGCTATCCTACCTGCGGAGGACGGCGATGATTTCCATCTCCTGACCCTTGGACGGATCAACTCATCCTGGGAATGGACTTTGGATGGGACGACCTTCCTCCCAGCCAATTTGAACCAAATGGAACCAGTGATTCTCAACCCCAAAGCACCGAGCCTGGATTCTGCCCTGAAGATTGAGACCCGGAATGGCACCTGGGTCGATATTGTGTTCCAGCTCGCCATCCCCGACCCAACCAAGCTTCAGCCACCCCACCCGATGCACAAGCATTCCAACAAGGCCTTTTTGATTGGCAGTGCAATGGGCAAGTTCCAGTGGGGCTCTATCGCGGAAGCAAAAGCAAGCAGCCCGGACAGCTTCTTCAAAACCCCTGTGTATCGCGATACATTTGTGACTGCGCCAAATGGAGTGGCCTGGATCGCTATTCGCTACCAAGTCGTGAACCCAGGACCATTCCTTTTGCATTGTCATATGGAGACGCACTTCTCGTCGGGTATGGGCATGGTCTTGCTGGATGGTGTCGATGCTTGGCCCGAAGTTCCTCCTCACTACCTATAGTGTGTTCTATGATTTTTCTATCCTGTCTTTGATGTATGCGATTTTATCTTTCTAATTGGCTCCTTAATAATAATCATCTGCCAACGTTCAACCTGCTACTAAAATACCACTGACGTCATTGTTTGTTTATGGAACGGGCTCTCGACCTACATATCGGTGAATATGAGTTTAGGCCAAAGACGGTAGTGGGACTGGCATCATCATCGGACTCGTAGTCATGGGTAACGCCTAAGCTCCAGAAACTTGGCCACGTGACCTCATCTGGTCACCTGACTATGCATCAAACGGGAGAAAACTTGGCCACGTGACACGTACTTCTAGTTTGCCTATACTTGCTTCGCTTCGCTCCGCAATTAAAGCAGTGGAAACTTCTAGGGTAGGGGGTGCAATTACCGTAATTTACGGAGACTCATAGGAGGAACATGGATAGGTTGAAGTCGAGCGGAAAGATATCTTAATCTGGACTATTGCATTTGGAGTAGGGGTAAAACTGATTTCGAATATCACTGTAATCCTTTTGATGACTGTAATTAGGTAGCTTGTGAGCTCACTAATAACTGGCGTCCTAAGATGACCGACGTTCTGGTTGATTCTATTACAATGTAAACTATTAGCCTCTTCCTCAAAGTCCGTGCGACAACTCTCTACAAGGAGACTTCCACAATAGGACCCTTGTAGACGTGCCGGGCGCGCACGACATAGTATATAATTGCGAGGAAGACGCTGCCTCCTATCGCCAGAATGCTCCAGTTCATCGTCTCCACTGTCGGGTCCATTGTACTTGGCCAGAAGCTGAAAAAGATGACGATGCTGATGTAGATGATCGCATACCCGTTGATCAGGGTACCAATGATGCCGGGGCAGTGGAACGGTCCCCAGACAAGCTTCGCACCGGGAACATTGACAATATCATCCTCGTTGTCGTTATATCGGGAGATGTCACCACGGATGCGGCGGTAAAAGAGCAAAACAGAAACCATTAAGTAAGAAAGGTATATACCCGAAACTGCCATGGACACTATGTCCTCCATAGCGGTATCGGAACCAATGTTAATCAGGGAAAGCAACACAGCGACGGTCACTGTCAATAGGATGGCGAAAATGGGCAACTGTTTCGTGGAAGAAACCTTGAATAGCAGAATGTTAGTCCATACAAGACTTCTGATGATAGCTAAGTGCTTACCTGGCTCCACCATCGCCACCCGGGGACTCCCCTGTCTCGAGAAAAAGACCAAAGCTGCCGAGACGCCGCAGCAAGTAGGCCCATGAGAGAACAGACATAAATGGTGATAACGATAGCACACATGGCCAATGAACCAGGCACCGAGTTTGTTGCTTCCATGAAGATGCCCATGAAGTTATACCCAGTGGCGCTCCCCAGCTTACCACCGAGGTCAGAGTCGGTGCAGAACATCATAACAATTATCATACCAAAGCCGAGGCAGCCATTGATACCGACACTAATCATAAGGGCGTTGGGAATAACGGTCGAGGCATTTGCGACCTCTTCGGACATCTATTTGGAGGTTTATTAGCTAGAGACGTGGAAGCATAACTCCCAAAGAAACTTACATGCACGGCGGCATCACCTCCAGCGAAGGCAAAGGCACAGCTGGTCATACCAACAAACCAGGATAGTCCTTGCGTGGCGAAGCCTCCTCCATTTTGGAAAGATAGAAAAACCTGCTCCTTTGTGTTATGATCCGCCATATAGATGAGGGGGATTATGATGCCGAAGAACCCAAGAATGTGCACAACCAAAATGATCACCTCGATGCGGGGCAGCAAGTTGCCGGGGAGCAAGTTCACGACCAATGCGAGACTGAGCGAAGCCCAAACAATCAATGTTCCTTCCCAGGGAAGAGCATTGTAGAGGTTATTTCCTAGGATCGCGGCACCCTGGATCATCTTTCCTGTCAAAAAGGCACAGGCGGCGAAGGCACTCTGCCAGCCGAGAACAGCAAACCATCCTATGGGCACAAGTGTCAGCGATAATGAATAGTTTCGGTCCGAGTATGAGGTAGAAGTTTACCTGTAATAAAACTTAGGAATTTCTGGTGACTGCCCGGGGCAAGCATGGCAGCCCAGTGGTATTGGCCTCCTGCGGTAGGTGCCCTGTTTGACAATTAGGTCCGAATTTAGCCGTAAATCAACGAATAATGCAACATACATGGAGGCCAATTCCGACAAGACCATGAAATTGGCGAAACAGCCAACCCACCCGAAGATGTAGGCATAGATCGCACCGCCGGAGCCACCGCTGATATATGTTAGAAAATGTTGCAAGGCAGCAGGTTGTTGTCGGGTGAACACACTTTGTCAGAGGGCCAGTAAAAGTACTGGAGACCGATCAGCGATGTATTCAGTGAAAATTTACAATTGAACTGGCTCACCCAAGCAGACCTTCCCAAGTTCCCAGAATAGTACAGCTGAAGCCAAGGATCGACAGAATACCGAATTTTCGCTAGTCGGAAGTGTCAGTAGTATGGTCAGGTGAGTTACCTTGAAGCCTGTATTTCATACCTTAAGGACTGGCCTCTTTCCCATCCGCTGGAGATGCGCATTATCACGATCCACCTGCCCCTCGCCCCTGCTGGTGACGGAAGTATTGCTCTTCAATTCATAGGCCACCATGGCTTTTTTGTAGAGGAATGGAATGGAGACAAGTGGGAAGTGAACAGAAAGTTAAATATAAGATGCAGCTGGGTTGAAAGTACAAAAACAGGCAAGGAAATGTCCATCGCCCAAGTATCGGAATGCGGGTGGACGAGTATCCGATTTGACTAGATGGGTGTACGTTACATCGACTAGAACTGAAAGTACGTGAGTGGATGACGCTAATGTATGATTGTTTTGATTTGATTGCGGGCGCTCTGCGCTCTGCGCTTCGCCCCAAGGAGGGCTAGGGCCCATCGTGTTCTATGTGTCGATCGTGTGGATCACACGCGGGAATGATTCCCCAGGAAGCGCAGCATACCCAATTGAATACGCCACAGTCAATCATGTGGGGCATATATCGGTGATTGCTACCCATAGGGCAACAGTCAATTGATGCTTGTATGAAACTGATAAGGGCAGATATGACCATACTCGGCCCTAAAAAGGTACCTTGATTTTGTTGTGGTCTAGTAGTAAAATGGCTGTATCATATTCCACGGGTTGACCTAATGCGAGGGGCCGGGGGCCAGAACTCAGGGGTGAATCCTTCGAGTACAGGGGGTTGAACGTGATAAGTGTGCTGGATATTACCATATCGTTTTACAATAATTAGTCACTGTGAGAATAAACACTGATCAGTGTCAAAGTAGGGAAAATGTAATGTAGAAATCAGAGCAAACACATATAGAACACATATAGAACACAATGCATATATAGAGATCGATGGACTGGAAACACAAGATTGGAAGCCCTAGAGGAACTATAACATCTCTTTGAAGATCTTCATATGCATAGTATATTAGACTGATAGGTACTGGAATGGGATTCGCATCCTAGTCGCTTTTTTCTGGGCACTATACGGAGTACCAGACGATATAATAAAAAGCACAAGGCATGTTTTCTCTTCAGCATGATGATCTCTAATACTCTCATCCTTCTTCTTTCTTCTTAAGTAATCCACCATTCTTCACATATTTCGGCTCAATGGGGACACGATTCAAAGGTGACACTAAAGATCCAGCGGTCAATGTCACTACATGGGTTCTCTTAGTCATAATCATTTTTAGTGTCTCTGCTCGACTTGGAACTAAAGTTCGACTGTTCAAGAGACTCAGCACGGATGACCTCTTGATCATTGCATCTCTGATTGTCGGTATCGGTCAGAATATCGCTGTTTCACTGGCAGTTGGGTCCGGTTATGGAAAGCATTCCAAAGATGTCTCCAGCGCCAATATGCAACAGGTGATGAAAGTACGTATCTTCCGCCACCTTGTGATTTTTCACTTCTTTGGAACAGATTTTAATGTGCTTGTTGCCAGGATCTTTTCGCTGTCTCTCTTCTGTACCTCCTAAGCCTCATGTTCTCGAAACTATCTCTGGTCGTGTTTATCCGGAGTCTTACACCATCCGCCAAAGATAAATGGCTCGCCCGAGGTGTGGAGGCTATCGTGTATGTCTGGGCAGTTGTTGCTATCTTTGGAACTGCATTCCAATGCTCTCTGCCCCGCGCCTGGGACTTCCAGAACGGCCAATGCATTAACCTGGTAGGTAGTGTCTCCTTTTGTCCCTATTACCTCCTATCCCCCGAAGCCGGACAATACTAACGCGAAACGACGGGTGTCCAGTTAACTTGGCGCTACTTCGTCGCTATCTCCAATATCGTTACCGACCTCTTGATTGTCGCTCAGGCAATGATCCTAATTTCTAGCGTCCAAACGACGCTGTTGCGACGCCTGGCTTTTGCGGGTATCTTCCTGCCTCGACTTCTGTGAGCGACCCGGCTCTACGGAGTGCTCTCTCTTGAACTCGAAACTCATCTCCCTCCGTCGATAGTGTAACGATCGCAACGGTCGGCGAGCTTGCCTTTATCAAAAAAGGCACTGAATCCAACGACCCAACGTTTCAGATGTGTGAAATCACTATTTTCGAAGTGGCCATTCAGTGTCTCAGCATCGTGACGGCCTGTTGGGGACAACTGAGCCCGTTCCTGTCCTGGATGCGATCTAACGGGCTCAAGCTCAATGGTGTGGAAGACCCAACCTCGTGGAGCTATAAGATACGCTCACAATCCCAGGGGCGGTCCAAGTCGCGAGACCGTAAGATCAGGTCTGAAAGCCACGAACTTCCCCCTTTGCTGATACGACGAGATCAGATTTTGGTCACACAGGATTGGGAGCTCGACAGCCAGTCAAGTCAGGCGCATATAGTAACTGAGTTCGACACACAATCCTAGGCTAGCAACGGTGGCAAGTGCCAAGCGGTTCCCTAATCAACTTAGCTAATGACTATAAATTCATCATGGGCGCGACATGCATAGACTTTGGTAATCCCCAAATCACATGGAAATTACGTGCTGGAATTAAATCGGAAAATAATCAGAATAATGAGCACATGCCGCGTAATGATGGCTCCCGTTATAGAGACGCGCATACTATATGTAGTGTGCTTTTTCACCTTCCAAACGAACCTTAGGGACGGATCTGGTTCCATTCGCAATCGCGATCGAGCCATCGTATGATGGGAGATGGGGCTGTCGCGGGCCAACGCATAAAATTCTATACTACCGGACCCAACGCACGGCCCGAAACCCCGATTGGGGTGTTGGGGCCGCACCCTGTAGAACAGTACTTTTGTGTAGGATGCTTAAACCTCAAAGGGGTTAGTGGAGAAAGCGCAGGGCGGAGTGCTGGCCAACGCAGTAGCTAGGTTTCTCTTTCGTTCAGGCGTGCAGGAAACCCTTGCAACTAGCTGTCTTATCGGCTCGCACCTCTTCCCTCCCCGCTCCTCGAACCCCTTGAAACGTATCTCAACGTCCCGACGACCATTATGCGGGTTTTATTGTCACTTGGGGGCCATATTCCTTTCTTTGTCAATTGTATTAAACAGGTCTACTGTCACGATCTGCATGATTTACCTATCATATCACGTAATGCTAATTAGAGCTGGTTTGATAACTATTTTTTTTTGCTAGTTTAGTAGTTTTAGCGAGAGGTTGGTTGATATATCTACCCTCCGAAGTAGATTCTTACGTCTTGCTCTTTTCTTCCCCATCACGGAATATATTATTTTGAACTAAGTTACTCTTTACAAACTTGGCTCGGCACACCTACCCTAGTGCAAACGTTTTAGTCACCGCCCTTTCGCTAGACATTTGAACACATATCCAGCCGGATTTCAATATGGGGTCGGCAACCAATCCTCTCGTGCTAGAACTAGCGACACCAGAAGATGTCCCTGCCATCACTGAGCTATGGTTTGCTGCCTTTACGCAGCCAGTGATTGGGAAACTTTTCCCCAACACTCCCGGTATGCACCAATGGCACCGGGATTGGCACTTGGGGGACATTCAGAAGTCCCACTACAGATACCTCCGAGTAGTGGACACCCAGTCAAGAGATGAAAAAGGCCGACCGCGGCTAGTTGCCTTTGCCAAATGGGACCTAGCCATGCCAAATGAGCGAGGTCGTCGCTTTCCGCATTGGCATGAGGACTCGCCTTACCAGGAATGCGAGGATTTCATTGCAGAACTGGAGCAGGCGAGGGAGAACGTCATGGGCGATGAGAAACATTACTGTATGAATGATATCCCTTTAAGGTTCACAAAGGAAGAAATGATCACTGACATCCGAAACCGAAAAAGACCTCGATACCCTTGGCACTCATCCTGATTATCAACGGCGCGGAGCTGGCTCTATGCTTGTCAAGTGGGGCTGCGACCTGGCAGATAAGGATGGCGTTATGGCATACGTGGATGCCAGCAAGGAGGGAGCATTTCTATACCAGAAACATAACTTTGTGGATTTCAGTCCGCCTGGTTCGGAAGTGGCTTCGATGGCTCGCCGCCATCAGGTGGTTCCGAGCGATCACACTTGACTTGACTTACGAACTCTGAGTCCATGCTGCGAGATATCTCATTGAAGATAAAGCCATAAACACATTTGAACTCACTGGTTCGGATTGTAGCTCATTTATTGTTATGTTTCTGTCTAGCAAGTATATATATATTTTATGCCTTTCCCCGCCTTTTTTGCTGTCTACCTAGCAAGAACAAGATACCTTAACAGAAGGGCTACTCACACACTATTTTTCGCTAGTAACACACATCCACTAGCTCTCAACCAGCTTGTGTAAATTACTGTGGTATCCTGCCTATCACATGACTTACGACCGTACTATGAAACAGGATCAGGTGATATTACTTCACGTGATTTCAAGTTGTGGAGCCGCAAACCTTAAATGAGCGCATCCATGGGTGAGTCCCAAGTCCCGGATAGAGCTGAGATCGAAACATTTGGTATAACTCCGGGGCTTGATGACAGCGTTATATTTGATCACCCAATCGTCTATTATGGCAGACCATCATCTCTTGTTGAAACCTTTACATAATTAGGAGAGAATGTTGATATTTTTGTTCCAAATATAAAATATTTCTGAAGCGTCATTTTCACTTGATTTCTATTCTACTCTGCGCTAAACTATATGTTGAAGCGGTAAATCCACAATGCGTAGTCTGACAAAGCAGACAAGACAAATAATACCAGCCTTCCAAGTAGGTCAGCTGGCAAGTATAGGAGACCATGGGACCTGCATTTCTCAAAACATTATTCTCGTTCAGTTTGTGGGTGATGATACTTCTATGAGTGTGGTAAAACTGGAAATACGGTCTTAAAAACAGGGCAACTACATCATCATCCCGATTTTCTTACTACAATGTATACAATGTTTTAGGTATCTCATACTCATTACGTGCTACGAAAGAGGTTAGAGCCAGATTGAGGTAAAAATAGGCTTTTGTACTCGTTTCAACCCTGCTTTCTATAAATATAAGAAAAGCCCGCATATTATTGATAAAAAGAAGAATCGTGTCCCAATCTATAGCAAGAGCTGTTAGCACTTCCAGACAAGCCCATTGCATCAACAAAAGAAAAATGCAGCAAATATAAGGAATCTCTAATATCTGTGTATATTTTCGGTAAATGGTAGATCTAGATTTTAGTACACGCAGAGAATCTGACCTATATCGGGTTAGAGTCTTGAACCTCAGGTTGGAGAAAAGTTATTACCGATTGACCATATAGAAGAGGAATTTCACCCGGGTGTGACGTGCTAGATGTGAGAGTGTATCGATTCAAAATAAGGAATAGGTAGGGAGAAATAGAGATAGAGCAGGTGCAGAAGTTGGAGAAGGCCTGCTTGTATAGCTGGCCACTTCTGTAAACATGTAAGCATTGAAGAGAAAACCCTGGAGCGGGGACAGGGGCACCGACAGCCTTGCCTGCGAAACAGGTGCGAGAGAAAAGCCGTCACTGGGAGTACTAGGGTGCTAGAGAGGAGATTCAGGAGAATACCATGGGGTGACTACTGAGAGGAGAAGTGAAAAGTTGTCTGCATTGCTATCTATGCCTCGGGAGTGCTTTTATAGTTAGTTAATGCAGTAGTTAGTTGGGTTAAGAAACAGATGGACGAGGCAAATTAATCCCAAATATATGTTATATTACTGAGCGAAGCGAGGAAACCTGTTATTATATATGTCTCATCAACTAGTAAACAAGCACATACGACCATAGGGTGTGGAAAACAGGGCTTCCCGTCCGCTCAGCCGTACTTAAGCCACACGCCGGTGAGTTAGTAGTTGGGTGGGTGACCACCAGCGAATCCTCACTGTTGTATGTTTTTTGTTCACGCATTCTTTTCTATTCGTTCAGAAGCTCCCTCTTTTTCTGATGTTAGATATCCGCAGGTCGGAGAGCATGGGAAAATATGTGACACCAGGATGAGTCGTTCACCTGGTGGACCTCAATTTCAAGGACGGTCTTCCGTCATCTCCCAAACTAAGTTGATTTCTACTAGATACGTCTCTATCCTCTTCACCCAACATGGATATAACCTGGTCTCAACTGGGACACAGCTTCCACGGTCAACAAGAACTCAAGATGCAAGCTACGGAAAAGCCGACTCAATCAGGAATTGACTTGACCCTACCTGAAGAGAAAACTCAAGATGCAGGGGGTGCTGTGGCCGCAGCTGCGAATGTTGCGTTAATCGCAAGATTGATAAGACACGGCAGCTTGGAACTGGACTTTCTACGGTGGTATGTGGATGTTGTCACCAAGCTCGGGGTTTTGAGCTTACTAAAAAAGAAAAGATGGGATTCCTTACAAATTTTCATGTCGTGGACGACGGCAGTGGCTACCGCCGAAGGATCAATCGAGCTTCAATATGGGGATTATCTCTTGATGGTCATGACAGTCCTTTTGATGTGATTGTGATGCCTCCAGGATGCGAGAAGGTTGTTCCAAAGAGCAGCTGATAAAAGGCAAGGCTGAACAAGTCGATGAAACGTTTATTCTTATTGGCGAAGAGGAGAAGGAGAAACTTGGCGAGGTGCCTGCCTGGTCTCCATGATTTCTTTGCAAACTCTTTCTTTTGTCTGTGAATGCTCTTGCTTTGGTGGTCACGGGCCGATCACATGCCGTTACCTGGTTTGTCAGGCTTCACCTAGCTATTTAGCTAATTAACTAGTTCTCGATCATTGTAAAGAATCTATCCTTCTTCATCTCTCTCTCGCCGCTACAAGAGCTCTGATCTAAACTGGCAGTTACCCCCGAGGTTTAACCTCTGTATGTTTTCTTCCTATTCAGGAACAGTCGTTCCTGCTATTCTAGTTCACGGCTCACGTGCACCTTGCTACCTGTCAGAGCACTTTTAGATTCTGTAAGCTTCCCCATCAGCATCACTCGATAGATTCATAAAAAAAGAGCCATCTGAGATCGTAAGTCTCCCTCGCAGTCTTTCCAGCAGTCTTTCCAGCAGTCTTTCCACCAGTCCTTTTGAGGGGTTCGTTTTGCTAACGTCTATCTAAGATGTCTTTTGCCTCTACTGCCCCTGTCACTGAGCCCTGCGCGTCCTCCACTATCCTTGCCCTTCAAGAGGCAATAACCGAAGTCCTGTTGGCCCTTTCCCCACACGAAACCATATGGTTTTTATGGCAGATGCTCGGCCTATATATATGTCTGTTGTTTGCATGGAGGGTTGATCAACTTCTTGAGAATATGATTGACCAGTATGTCTCATTTTTTATGGAGCTCTGTGAAGTCGGATACTTACAGAATTTACAGTTATATAGAATTTACAGTTATTGTCCACCTCGGAACGCTGTAGCACGCCGAGCACTGTGATGTAGAGTTCTAGAGAGCAGGCAGTGTAGACGGATCATCACCCCTGAAATGAGAAATGAGTTGCGAGATACTTCTGCACTAGGAGATTGTATACTATGGTGTGGTCTATGTGATACCTATGCTTGCTAGCCGGCCGTCCTGGATGGTTGGTGTTGTTGTGTCGCTCTCGTCTTGCCCTGCTTGGTCAGGCTGCCCATCGTGCATATCCCTCTTCGTTATAAAGATTGATTTCTTATTGAAATTTGGTAGAAAGGCAAGAACTCCTTGTATTTTTTTAAACCCATTTTATTCGGATTCATCAATCCGATAGACTAGCTTAGAGGCTCGGACTTTACCTTCCCGTAATATCTGAATACCAGCCAACGCACCGGCCAAGCTGCCTGACTTAATCTGATATGGATGGGGTTGAATGCGGCGGCCCTCGAGTAGGTTCTGCGCTGTATCCCACCATTTGATGCCGAATTCAAGGTTAGCACTATCAGGGGATATCTCGGTCGTTCCCATGCGATAGGCTTCCCCCAGGATGTCGTACGCCATTGAGACATGCGAGTCAACGTCTTCTCTCGCGGATGAAACATCTAGCAGGGCGTTATAGGAACCGCCCGCCGACGAAATGGCAGCGCTGCAGATGGCAGCAGATTGGGGCGTCGAGATTGTATCAAAAACGAATTCCAGGGCATCATCAGTATCCTCTCGGATCTGCTCTCCCACCAGTGGATCGTGGTAATCAAAAACTGCGTCTGCCCCAAGCTCAAACATGAAGCTGCGATTGGCTTCAGAGCATGTTGTGACAACTCGCAGTCCCGATAGTTTTGCCAATTGGATCGCGAGTGTACCGGTAGCAGTTGCCCCTCCATAGATTAGGATATTTGTGTCGTCTGACTCGCTCGACTGATTCCCGGGGAAAGGCAATTCCATGCTCTGATAAAGATTTTGACCAACAGTTGTCAAACCCACACCAAAGGTAGCTGCTGCCTCAAAGCTCATGGACTCAGGTATCAACATTTGGAGATCGCCCTTCGCAATAATATACTGAGCAAATGCGCCGCCATTGTGGCGAACGGCATTGCTACCGTGTACAAAGCCAGCAACTCGATCGCCCTTTTTGAAAGGCTTTTTGACGAGCGGCCCCACGGCTTCTACTATTCCGGAATAGTCACAGCCCACCGTGGCCCCGGTACAGGGTACAAAATCAATATGACGCCAGTCCGTTGGATTCAAAGCGACTTCGTACTTGTTAGTTCAACTATTCATCAAGCACGGGAGCGAAGAAGGGCACAAGGAGAAAATACCGGCTTTTGTTTTGACGAGAATGTAATTATCCGGCAGCCTAGGGAGTGGGACATCTACCAGCGTTGCGCGACCAGGTTCTTGGACGACAATGGCGCTTTGGGTGGTCATTCTCAACAGATGTCGCGATGCGAGGGAAAATGAGGGGTGCGAGAGAGGTGGGGGTATGGCTCTAATTTCTTTAGATAAATTGACCAAATGGCATTGGGGGTTGCAAAAGGGGTGTATACTATTGCACTCCGTGCGCAATTCTCCGTACGCGGCCTGGAATTACTCCGTAGAGTTGTCCATGATTCCGGGCGAGATTGAACTATTGGAGATCTCAGACAAAGTACGGTTTGCCGCGCGATAATCTATCTGGCTACTGCGTGTAGCTTCCAGGATCGTCGAAATACGGAGTATTGTAAGTGATCTGCGTGGAGGGGAGGGGCAAGCAAGTGTTAGTAGCTTCAATAAAGTCAATTAATCCATTACTATTGTCGAATGTGCTCCGCAGCCTAGAAGATCTCATCGTGATATTGAGACCGGGTAGCGCGGGCGATGCCAGTAAATGGTCCCTCAGTTACCACAGCCCAAACATCACCGACGCGAGATTAGACTCAATGATAATAGCCCAATGGATAGCCCTCGATATAGTGCAACAGGCAATATTGAGATTCTCCAAAATACATCCATGTCCTCCGTACGGAGTGCGGAGCAAGGGAATCGCAAGTACCCGGGGAGTCCGAAAAGTGGAACTTGTCGCAAATAGGGGGCTGGGAAAAGAAAGTCGTTGCTCCACTACGGGATGGGAATCCCCTCATGAGAAAAATCATAAGAAGAAATTCTGATAGGCGATCTTCGGCTACAAACATTGGCTTGGTGCAGCTTAGCACAGCTTAGTGTCATAATATAGTGGAGCATGGAACATTTGGCAATCGTGAAATACAATGACCGATACTGGTAATGGCTTGTCACAGTATAATTTATAACGTATGTCTGGTCTATCTTAAGGGATGGACGATCCAGTTCGTTGATCTATGGAGTAGACAATCTCCACTTGGCAGCATTTTCGTAATCTTGGCCTCATTGGCATCCGAGCAGATTCCAACCTGCAGAATATCATGGAACTGGGTATAGAATCAGAGCTGAACAAGCATGGAGAATAAGATCCCACAGCATTAGCCATATCTATTGTTCCGGACTTGTTTCTAGCGTAGGAAACATAATCTTACCAAGCCAAACTCCAACGGATGTGCAGAATACGGAGTAGATTGAATGCACGAGGTGCATCGTCCGTTTTTCTATGAGTCTCCACTGCATGTTCTCCGATAGCCAGTAAAATATGCATGAATATACAAATTTACGCATTAATGGCATTAGCGCCGAGAGCCAGTTTCATGGCAATCAGAAGAATGCAAAACATTGAGTATAATAACCCACAGCATCCCTTCTTATTCTTGTCCACGCTCGTCCTCGATTAATTTTATACCCCGAAGATGCCTAGTCTACCAGCAACGACTTCTGTACCTACAGATATGGAGGGAATTGCAGTCATTGGAATGGGGTGTCGCTTCTCTGGAGGAGCGACCTCCGTTGAGAACTTCTGGCAGATGCTATGCGACGGACGTACTGGGCATGGGACAGTTCCCACAAGCCGATACCAAGCTTCGGCCTGGCATCACCCTAGCCATGAACGCAAAGGAGCGGTATGAATACCTCAATTAGATGTTAGTTTACTATTCTAACAGGATGAATAGATCAATCATGATAGTGGGTTTTTCTTGCAGGAAGATCCATCACGGTTTGACGCTCCTTTTTTCTCTATCACTGCCAAAGAGGCGGCGGGCATGGACCCAGCACAACGTTTGTTGCTCGAAGTTGCATACGAAACATTCGAAAACAGTAAGTTGAGTGATTTTCACGTTTCCGGAAAGAAGTCAGCTAATAGGGAAAAATAGGCGGGATACCGATAGACACGCTTCCAGGCAGTAACACGGCAGTGTACTCTGGTTCAATGACCAATGACTATGAGCTATTGTCAACAAGAGATATCTATGATATGCCTCACAACTCGGCTACTGGTAATGGAAGGACTATGCTGGCAAATCGGTTGTCATGGTTCTTTGATCTTCAAGGCCCAAGTATCATGATGGATACTGCGTGTTCTTCAAGTTTGACTGCGATCCACCTAGCAGCTCAATCCTTGCGGTCTGGAGAGTGCGGAATGGTGAGCACTGCAATCTGATGTCTATTGATCACACAGACTAAACATGCTTGTGACAGGCCTTGGTGACTGGTGCCAGTCTTATCTTGCACCCTAATTTTACACAAAGACTGTCCTACATGCACATGATGAGTGCAGATGGCATAAGTCATTCATTTGATGAGTCTGCAAATGGATATGGTCGGGGTGAGGGCATCGGTGCTGTGCTTTTGAAGCCCCTCAGCGCCGCATTAGCCGATGGAGATAATATTCGAGCCGTCATCCGCGGCACAGGAATTAATCAGGATGGCCGGACTCCTGGGATTACACTGCCCAGTCCAACGTCCCAAGCCAACTTGATTCGTTCGGTTTATGAACGTCATGGCATCTCAATGAGAGACACTTCCTACTTTGAAGCACATGGCACTGGAACTCCTGTCGGGGTAAGCAAAATAGCTCCATTGATGGATAAAAAGCCATCGTTTGATTAACTCAATGATGAATAGGATCCCATAGAGCTGTCTGCTGTCGGAATGACTTTGGGCCAGGCACGAACACCGACTGATGAGCCAATATACGTAGGCTCAGTGAAGACAAATTTCGGTCACACCGAAGGAGCCGCAGGAGTGGCTAGCTTGATCAAAGTCGTGCTGTGTTTAGAAAAGGGCACATTGGTGCCAAACGCCGGGTTCCAAAACATCAATCCCAAGATCCGGCTCGATGATTGGCGTTTACGCCTAAGCGACAAAACAATGCCCTGGCCAGACCATCTTCCGCAGCGGGCTAGTATCAACTCATTTGGATTCGGTGGATCAAATGCGCATTTGATTCTCGAAAGTGCCAAAGAAGCCCTGGGCAATGCTAAAGACCAGGAGCCGGCCCCTCATGTGGTGGTGTTTTCTACATTTGACCAAGCTGGTATCGAACGGACCGGTCAAAATTGGAGCACATTTCTTCAACGTCAACAAAAAGCCGAGCGGGAGGCTTCACTCAAAGATTTAGCCCATACGATGTTGACACGCCGATCGCAGTTAGGCTTCCGTAGCTTCGCAGTTGCTAACTCACAAGACCAGCTGCAGAGCATCTTGGATAAAGGATTGCCCAAATTTCCCCGAGCTAGTCGCAAAGCTCAAACAAGACTTGCTTTTGTGTTCACGGGTCAGGGTGGCCAATGGGCTGGAATGGGCCGGGAGCTTTTGAGGATTCCCACTTTCAGGGAAAGTATAGCACGATCACAGGAAATTCTTTCGTCCCTGGGATGTCCCTTTGATATGGTGGAGGAGATAAAGGCGGAGGCAAAAGACAGTCAGATAAACCGACCTGATCGCAGCCAGCCTATCACCTGCGCATTGCAGATTGCTTTGGTTGATCTTCTGGCCAGTTGGTCGGTTTTTCCCAACGCAGTGGTTGGCCACTCCAGCGGTGAAATTGGTATGCAAATCTCCGTTATTCTCGCTTCAAACAAGCATCCAATGATGAATAAAAGCTGACTTATTTGCAACACGTAGCTGCTGGATATGCCGCTGGGTATCTTTCTCGTGAAGACGCTATGCGAGTCGCATGGTTCCGCGGTTTCTTTTCGCAGCAGATTGCCCAGAGTGACAGACGAGGTGGTATGCTCGCTACTGGTATTTCTGCGGCTGACGCAAAGAAGTACCTCGAGGAGCTGCCTGCACGTTCAGTTGTGGTTGCCTGTGTCAATAGTCCTGCCAGTACAACCCTCTCGGGTGATGTGGAATTCATTGATCAGCTTGAAGCAAGATTACAACAGGATGGTCACTTTGCCCGGAAGCTGCGCATTGATACAGCTTATCATTCCCCTCACATGGAAGATCTAGTTAAAGTGGTAGGTAGTGCTATCGATTGTATCAAGCCTGAGGATCGATACAATGGCTCAATTCCCATGCTTTCATCGGTCACAAAAGAGCGTGTCTATCCCGCCGAACTTGGTGGATCATACTGGGTACGCAACATGGTCAGCTCGGTTGAGTTTACTGCCGCAGTGTCACAACTCGCAAACCTGAGCGAGTCTATCAAGTCTCGCCGACGGCCGGTTCCAATAAAATGGACCGCTTTGATTGAAATCGGTCCACACGCCGTTTTAAAAGGACCTGTCACTCAAATCCTGCAGTCTGTCAACGCAAATATGGCATCATTGCCGTACTATTCGTTGGTTTCACGGAACCAGCATGCTTTGCGAACAGCATTGGAAGTTGCTGGCTCGCTTTGGAGCACAGGACACACAATAGACCTTGCTGCGGTCAACAGCAGTGTCGATAATACAAGCCCAAAAATGATTCCAGATTTGCCTTCTTATCCTTGGAATCACCAAACGTCCTTCTGGCACGAGCCATTAGAGACAGCGCAGTTGAGACAACGTCAGCATCCACGTCATGATATTCTGGGAGCTGCCGTAGATTTTCAAAACGCTTTAGAGCCAAGATGGAGAAACTTCCTGCGACTCTCCGAGAATCCATGGATGGCCGATCATGTTGTCGCCGGATCGATTGTGTTCCCAGCCGCGGGAATGTTGGTGATGGCTACTGAGGCGGCGCGGCAACTAGCTGATAGCCCAGCCAACATCAAAGGAATAGAATTCCAAGACCTTCATTTTATGCGAGGGGTTGTTATCCCAGACGAGGAACGCGGCTTGGAAACTCTTCTTCAGGTCTCCCCTCATCCAGGGATGCCGGGTTGGTATCAGTTCGGAATTTTCTCACTTCCCTCGGGGGGTGCTTGGATTCAACACGCGAAGGGTGCATTCATTGCGCGATTCGAGAACCGAACCGACGATGAGCATAATTCAAACTGGCAAGCAGCGTTGGAACGCATCAAGAATACCCAAACAGTCGCCAAAATGGCTGACGTTGGACAAGCACGTGAATGGTTGTCTAACACAGGAGGACTCACCGTAGGACCGGCCTTCCAGACAGTCACTGGCGTTTCTTTTTGCGATTCAGAGTCTCGTCTCTGGCTATCCGGGGTCGTCACAGACACAAAACAATCAATGCCTTTCGAAAAGGAGTCATCCAGTTTTATCCATCCCACAACTCTTGATTGCCTCTTCCAGTCTGCCCTGTTGTCCTGCTCTGATGCATTATCCAGCAACAAAGCAAATATTCCGATCGGAGTGGACAATATCTACATATCCAATACGTTCCAACCCCAACCGGGGGAGCAGTTTGTCGTCCACACAGAGACCAAGTGGCGAGACGGGAAATCACAATCCCACTGTATCGCGTCGGACCCCACCTGGTCACAACCCTGGATCACGTTTGAAGGTGTTCATCTCGGTCGCCTTCCCTTCAACTCAAATTCTCTAAAGCAAGAGGAAGCATCTTCGGAGAGCCGATATTCGTCGATTGTTTGGGATGAACACTTGGAGTCGCCGCTTGTCACTAGCCAAATCAATGACGGAAACAAGAAGAAGGCCGTGCAAGCCAGCAGTCTCCAACTAACAGACTGGATCAAGAGATTGTGCTATACCAACGGGGATGCCAGAGCACTCATTACTACTTCGGACACATCCTCTTGGATCGCAAGTCTACAAGAGCTGATTCCAAGTGCCGGCAAGCGGCCGTGCCTAGGAAGGATGACAGTCGCTTCATGTGGCCACGAAAATCAAGTGGAGGGCGTCACTCCCACAGAGAACAGCCTCCCGGGAACTCACCTGGCATCCCTCACTACATTAAGCGAACTTCCATCTTCGTCGCTCGCTCAGGATAAATATGATTTGGTCGTGATCGATGAGCCCAAGTGGGACGACAAAATCATTCAAGTTATCCTATCGTGTCTGCCCACCATTCTTGAACACGGAGGTTTAGCAGCAATACGGGTATCAGGAACCAATCGAGACTCGGCAGCAGAGAAGTTGCAACGATTGGAAGGCCTTGAAATTCACAGCACGACCAAAGATCGCGAGTTTATCATCGCGCGCAGAACACCAGTCTCGTGGACTACAGACTCCGAAATCTATATTTTGAGTCCAGCCGACAAATCTAACACACTAGCTGTTTTCGAGCACCTTGGGAATATATTTGCCACCCATAACGTTCGTCTGGTGCCTGTTGAATTGGAACAGGTGGGTACACTAGCAGGAAAGACTGTGATTTCTTTGCTTGACTTGGCAAGTCCCTGGATATCCGGCTGGACGGAAAATGATTTGGAACGTCTCCAGGAGTTGATCCGAGTTAAATACGTTCTTTGGGTGTCCCCTTCCTGGAGCCAAGGGGCTGTTGAGAATATTGGATCTGGTGCCACAGGCGGCCTTTTGCGAACACTTCGCAATGAGCAGTGGAACACCACCATCCCACACCTATTGGTCGATGTGGAAGATTTGGAAGACAAGTTCGGACTAGCTTGTGGCATTCTCCAAGTCATGCAGCTCACGACGCAGGAGAGCTCGCGCCGGCCAGACTTGGAGTATCGTCTGGCAAACGGTCGGCTGCTAGTTCCACGGGTCATTGAGACTCCAACAGTGGATGAGGCCATGCACACTCTTATGAATGGCCCCAGGCCTGTGATGTCAGACCTTACACTTGATCCGAGACGCCTTGAGTTGAAGTTCCAAGATGCAGACAACGCACGCTGGGAGGAACAACAACCATTCGAAGAGGGACTTCGCACTGACCACATTGAAATCATGGTTGAAATGGCCACAATCTTCGATTTACATGGGGATCAAGGGAAGACACCAGAGACAGCTCTTCCAATGTTCGAAATTGTTGGAAAGGTAACTCTTATCGGATCTGGTGTGCACGACTTGGCTGTTGGCGATAAAGTGTTAACCCTAACATCGGCGAGCTCGGGACTCATGACAGCAATGCGGGTCTTAGAAAGTGACACTATCAGGATTCCTGCAAATATGGACCCAAAAAATGCGATATCAACTCCTCTAGCGTACATAAACGCTTATCAGATTCTCACCCAAGTTGGTCGCCTCAGTTCAAGTTCCTCGGTGCTTTTGGTCGGCTCAATCAGTCAAACTCTCCAGGCCATGATAGATTATGCCCTTGCCATGAACATGCAAGTCATCGTGGCAACTGATTCTGCAGATACCACCGAGAACCTTCGTTCTCGCTACCCAGTATTAGCGGATCGAATTCTCGGCGTTCACGGTAGCCTAGAAACAAGTGTGTCTAGGCTAACCAACGGATGTGGAGTTGACGCCAGCATTTGCTTCCTTGGCGGCTATGCGGGTCGGAATGCTGCTAGGTGTCTTGTCCCAGGTGGACAGTACATTAATCTATCTAGCGAGATGAAGATGAGTGCTCTTCCAGAGAGCTTCATTGACAGTGGCTGCACATTCTCTTCGCCGCGACTGCAGAAAATTTTCTCGGAGAAACCCGGCAATCTTCATGCTTCAGTACGGCATGTGGTTGACTTCATGAAGCAGCATAGGATGTTGGACCGCGTGGAGTCCTATTCTATGTTCCCCGTTTCTGATCTCCAAGGAGCTTTGAAACATTGCAAAGTGGCCAATACCCGAGCTATCGTGGATCTTCGGGCTCCTGGAAGGGTCCCTATTGTTCTGCCACTGCCAAATCTTACTGGCTTGCCAGCGGAAGGCACATATATACTAGCAGGTGGATTAGGAAACCTCGGCCTTGCGCTTGCCGATACCTTGGTGCAGTCCGGGGCCCGCCATTTGGTTTTCCTTGGAAGATCTGGCGGGGCACAACCTGGTCAACAGCTAGCCCTTGATCTCCTTCGCTCTCATGGGTGCCGCATAGATGTACTGCGCTGTGATATCGCCCAACAGGCAGATATTGACCACCTGTCATACAAGATTCGGAGTAAGAACTGGACCGTTGCAGGCGTGATTCAGTGTACAACAGTTCTGAAGGTTATTTACCCTCATTTCGTTCGTTTTCATTGACACTAGCTAATTCCTTCGTTTATTATCAGGACGCAATGTTCGAGAACATGACTTTTGATGATTGGACCCAATCCACACAGTCCAAGATCCGCGGGACACTGAACTTGCACCATCTATTTTCGGAATTTGAAGGCTTGGGTTTCTTCATTGCTTTGTCTTCCGTGGCCAGTGTCATTGGTAATATGGGACAGGCTAACTATTCTGCGGGCAATGGTTTCATTGACGCTCTCATGGAATGGCGACGCAGTCACGGTCTCCCAGGTCATTCTATCAATATTGGCCTCGTTCCAGATGCTAGTGGACTCAGCGACATTGCCGAAGATCAAGAGCAACGCCGCCGCCGATACAAACATCTTGAGGGTACAGAAATCATGACCCATGAGCTCCAGACCTTGCTCAGAGTGATCATTAACAGCAAGCTTTCTCTTCCATCTCAAATAATTGCTGGCATGACCGATCATCTGTCTCGCAGCAATGGCTCCATAGCCTGGGTTCTCGATCGAAAGTTTGATCACCGGCTTTGCCTTGCTGCCGATGACACTGAGGACTCTATTCAGACTAGCGCCTTACTCAAGGGGTGTGACTCCCTTGACAATGCAACTGAGGTTGTCCTTAACGCTCTGAGTGAATATCTAGCAGATGCAATGGCTACAACTGCCGATGCTATCGACTCAGATCTACCATTGTCCGCGTTGGGAGGTATGTCTTTTGATGATTTTTCCCCACTGTGACTTTTGTCTTGACTAACACTGGCTTCTAACTAGTTGATTCCCTGAAAGCTACAGCCGTTCAAAACTGGGTCTCTCGCGAACTGGGGTCAGAACTATCCTCCTTCGAGTTTCTTGGCTCACAACCGACCAAGGCGTTAGCGAGGAAAATTGCTTCTACTAGTTCGTTTGTCTCGGTGCCGAGCTGAAGGACTATCTGATAATCCATACTCGGTATGGATTAGCTCAGAACAACCTTTTCTTCACCCATCATGTTTCCTGTTTCAATCTCGGTTTATCAAATCTCATTTTTGGGTAGTTTCAATAGTTCAGTATATGTGTTTTTTACTTACAATACGTCGTTTCGCGTACGAAATATACGAAATATATGAAATTTTCCAATTTGCCAAGACCTGTAGCCCGTGCCGCAGGTGGGTCCCGTCAACAAACTCACATGTCATTCAATTTATCTTCATCCTTAGAGCAGCCTCGCATATTTTCTGGCGGATAGCTCCGCTGTGCAGATTGCAGGACCAATGCAGCATGTAATGGCCGGGGTGAGAGTCGCCATTGCAATATAGTGAGGGGGATCAAGCACGATAAACAGCTTCATCCACGAGTGGCTCCACTGAAGCCCATAGCCTTGACACATCGGGAACTGGATCGACACTTCGATCTGGATGATCTGGTTGATCAACAAAAAGACCGAGTTTTCGATCCCGTGGAGCGGGCTGGGGTGAAAATTTCTGCTGTGCAATCTCGCGAAGACCCCTGCCCTGAACGATGACAAGGAACGTGGACTCCGTTCGGAGTACGGAGTACCCGCGGACACGTTACCCTGTTAAGAAACGGTTGAGCTGTGCGGTCTTCCTTGCTGCTGCATGGATGGTATAATATGTGCATGTCACTTGGGAAGTAAGGCGATAACCCCACTTGCCTATGGAGTGAGTAACTGTGTAGCTTTTACAAGTTCCACCGTCCATTCCGATTTTTTAAGAGTTGATTTCGCTTTCGATGGTCTCGCAGATCTCAAATCTAGGTTCTATGCTAGCTCAAGAGAAAAACCCACCTCGATTATGTATATACACTATGGTTGTCCGGACGGTATCGGGATCTACCAAGCCGGCAGGTCGGCGTCTGTCCAGTTACATCGGCCGAGATACTCCGAATTCAATCAAAATTCAACACGACCCTAAATGGAAAGGCTTCGAAGCAACTACATTGAGGGGTAGTTTGTGGAGCTTGGGCTGGACCGTCCACGTTCCCACCGAGTCTAAGCAAGGCAAGCCACTATCGATATGCTACTCCGTACTTTGTACTCCATACAACATAGGGCATCTCCACACCGTGGAGCCTTTCATGGACCCAAGCAGGTCCATCAATATGTACTCTGCAAGGCCGGAACTGTATGGAGTGGGATTGCGCGGGTGACTTTCCTAGGAAGGTCGGACTAAAATTTGTAAGGCGTCTTCTAGTCTTGCACATGAAAAAAAGGAATAAATGGAATAAACACTCTGTTGTCGTCTTACAATCTCTCTCCCCCCTTCCTCTCTCTTTCATATCCCCATCCTTTCATCTTCAGCTATGACGGACGCTGAGAAGAACGATCTATGCATGCCGGTACCCCCGGCCAAGGCTATTGTCATAGATCATGACATGGCCATTACCCCAGATCCTGAAAAGTTTATTGGCAATTACTCTTCCAATGAGGTTCCATCCAATGGCCCCGATTCTCCCAATGTGGTTGACCTGGAGGCTCAGCCCACAGAGCCCCGACGAAAGCGGTTTGCGCACTTCAGATATGTCATGTTTACTGTGTATCGCCGGCTCTTCACTGTGGTATTTTGCGCAAATCTCGCTGTATTTCTCTACGTGATGATCTCTGATCGGAAGCTTTTGGCACTTGTGAATGCAACAGCTGTCAATTTGGTGGCGTGCGGTCTCGCTCGACACCCGATGATGGTCAACGCCATCTATAGAGTGGTGTGCTCGATTCCTCGAAAGGCACCTCTATCTTTGCGCCGCAGATGCGCTAAGGCAGCTCACTACGGTGGTGTTCACAGTGGCTGTGGGACTGCATCTCTGGTGTGGTACATTGGATTTGTTGCCATGGTGTCACAGATCTATTGGACAAATTCTCCCATCAGCACAGTAACAGATGCCAGTTTCTCGGCCGCACCGATCGCCGTCGCCTACGTCATTCTTGCCCTACTTGTTGTGATGGTAGTCGTGGCATACCCAACCTTCCGCAGGAGAATGCATGATTACTTCGAGCTCACCCACCGATTCACCTCATGGCTGATCCTGGCCCTTTTCGTGGCCTTAGTCATGTTATTCGCCCATGACGTGGGCAATGCAGAGCAGCAAACTCTTGGCTATACCCTCGTCACTCTTCCTGCATTTTGGCTGTTAATTGCGGCTGTCTTCGCCGTGGCCCATCCATGGCTATTATTACGGAGGGTTCCGGTAAAGGCCGAGCCCCTGTCTTCGCATGCTGTACGACTATCTTTTGACTTCACCCCGATCAACTTCGCAAAAGGTGTCCAAGTCTCAAAGCATCCTCTACGCGACTGGCACAGTTTTGCCGGATTTCCAGACCCCATTCCAACCGGTGAAAAGCCATTTGTTAAGGGCCACAGGCATAAGAGAAGCTGGTCGATCGTGGTGTCAAAAGCAGGTGATTGGACGGCGGATACCATTCGTGAACCGCCAACTCATCTCTGGAAACGCGGGGCACTGATGCGTGGTGTCGGATATGGTCTGCGTGTCTTCGACCGCATTATCATAGTCACCACGGGGTCCGGGATAGGACCTTGCCTTGGGTTCCTAGGCGACGAAAACCGGCCCTTGATCAAGGTCATTTGGCAGACACGTAACCCGGTCAAGACTTATGGCCAGGATGTCATTGATCTCGTCCATAAGATGGGCCCTGACCCGATTATCTTCGATACCAGTCGTGATGGCCGTGTTGACATGCTCCCTATCGTGCGACAGCAAGTGAAGGAATTCAAAGCGGAGGCAGTGTTTGTTATCAGCAACCCCAAAATGACTCAAGATATCGTTTACGAGTTTGAATCACAAGGGATTCCAGCCTACGGGCCAATTTTCGATTCATGATTCACGAAACACAATATATGTTGCCTTTTGATTTTATTCTAACCCAGTTATGATATACGTTTATGACCTACATTTCGGTATTTTTCGAGCTATGAGCCTTTCATCCATTTGTTTATACGAGTCAAGTCTAGCAATAAAAGTATTTCATATAATTATCAAACCCTAAGGAATCTCATGTGATGCCATGTCATCACATATTTACATGTGCACAGGGACGGAGCGCCTGATTTTGCAGGGTCGGTGCGTGAATACGCCTGAGCTCTGCTTTATCTTAGACTGACAGAAATCAAAATACCTGAATTACCATGACAAGGTCAGTTCAAACAATGAAGCTATTCCCGCCATACAAATTTCCTTATGTACCCATTTCTCGGCGTTGAAGCTATTCCTACCGTGCAAATTTCCGTATACAACTTCTCGGCGTTGAAGTTATTGTATAAACTTCCATATACACCCGTTTTATACGGTTGGGGTCGGTTATTAACGCCCAGCAAATGATTTGTATGGATTGTATGGTCTGTTTACAGTACATGGTATAGAGCGGTGTCGAAAGCGACGAATAATTCAGGCATAAGACCTGGAAAATCAGGCATTAGACCTTTGGCCGCTAACTAACTATGCCCCTTCGCATACACTATCCCAGTGGCAACGGATACAGACTTCACTCCTAGTCCTATCCAAAGCGGCATTGCCACTGCTTGTCAGGACTATATATTTCAGGTGAGATACGCCCACAACCATGGCGTGAGCCTTCCGCTAACAAATCACAGACTGATACATGCGACAGCATTGTGTCTGCAGAAGGCTTTTTGACGGACCATCAATTCGTTAAATGGAATCCCGTCTTTGGGACGTATTGTTCCGGTCTCGATAGAATGGGTCATAGTATAAATTCAAAGTAGCATAGGTCGTTTTGCCGATGAAGGGTCTAAGCCTTCGCACTTTCTACTCAGTAATCTGTCTTAAGATTTAGGCACAACAAATCAAGTCAATTCATCTCTTTAACCCTAGAAGCAGGTAGCTCTCCTATCATATCTCTTATTTCTTCCCTACAAACCAAACGCAAGGCATACAGGATACAATGATTGGTCACCCCACATAGTATCTGTAAGCTCCCACCTATCTTGACCAGGCTTTATTTGTTTGATTCTTTGGAAATAGTAATCCGGAACGCAAAGCTGCAGTCTTGTCCACTCTCGACCCTTTGATAGTCTGTCAAACGGCTTAAGGAACGTCCTCAGCCTCTCGTCGTCAAAGAAGATCTCGCCAATTTCGCTCGGTGGCATTTTAAGTTGTAGGCGTAGTCGATGTACACCACGGAAACTCTGCTCGAACAATCCGAAGAACGCGGCATATGTTCTCATCCAATCATCCTCGTCTGGCCCAGCTTTGCATATATTAACAGCAAACGAGATTTCCATAGACGTCATAAAAGAGGCACATCGCGGTGCCAAAATCCTTGATATGAGAAAAGGAGTATCCATAGCATTGTCCATCACAAAGTTATTTGTCCCATAGAGAACATCTAAAGCTTCTTCGTATCTGCACGATGATAAGCCATTGTCCTGATATTATGAGCATAGTGACTTACCCGATTTGGCAGCATCTCAACCACTCCCCGCCAATTGTCAGCCTTTGCGACTCAGGGTACCAATGTGAACAAGGGTCATCACAAGGGTCGTTGATGAAGTCATCACATTCCATACAGACACGATGCCACCAGTGCCAGCGAGGTCCTCCTCGTTTCGACTGCGGCCAAGATGGCAACGGCTCCATCCAGAAATATCGGATGTGCACTCGCCGACCACCCATAAGCTCAATGTATACCAACCTCCTTATCTCAGCCGGTAGAGGAAAGAAGGAACACTGCTGTTGAGAGCTGCGCTTTCGAGCACCAAGCTTACATAAGCCTTGTTCTGGCTGGATCGGCAGTTTCCATCGATTGAATATATCGCCATTGATCTCACAGGTGGAATCTGAGATTCCTATTGCGTTTGGGGAACAATCTCTCAATTTGAACTTGGACTCTTTTTTCCTGCGTTTGAAAAATTTGGTAAAAAGTTTTGGTGCCATGAGGGTGGAGGGTGGAGTCTAGGAGCGTAGGAGAGTCGGGGTGTTGATTTTATATGTGCTTGGGTGTGGGTGAATGTCACCAGTGCGTGGTAAAACAGAAGTACTACCGCAAAATAGGAGGGGAATTAACCCACAAAGGGTTGGGACCGGTGTTTTTACCTCACAAAGAATCAAAGATCCTTGCAAGCGGGGAACCGCCATTCCATAGGCCGGGATCTTCATCTTGCTCTTTCTCCTTTAGTTCACAGGCTTCCTCTTCTAGTCCTGATTTCCAATGGCAACGAGATAGCCCTCAATTGTGACAATAAGATTATTGTCGGAGGCATGTTTGGGACCAGTCTGATAACCAGCTCGATTTTGATGGTGTCAAATTGCCTAAACATTATGGAAATGCCAAACATCGAGACCAGAGTGATACTGAGACGAAAGAAACGAAAACGGGCGGCGGCCTCGACTCGTCATCGTGGAAGAGCTCGTGTTCGTTTTGAAGAACAACATGAATACACAAAGTGATGAATTAGGATCGGACAGAAAGAGGACCAATGCTAGATCAAAGAGATCCCCAGGAAGCTCAAAGAAAAGCCAATCGAAAGATGAAACGACCCGTAACCTGGAAGAGAAATTGCAATGGCTTAAGATGAACATTTGCTAGTAGCGCTACCGCACCTCAGGCAGAGGGGCATGTTGACATGCTACTGATCTTGAGTCCGGTAGGGATTAGGAATACTGAACGCTGTTAGTAGATTGGTTTGGATATACTTCTCGGTGATGCTGTACTAGCATGCCATTTGTATCACGAACATGTAGTTCGGAGAAACCGTTGACGAGTTTCGTGCGACGGACAAGTTTCTACCTTGTCATCATAATAGCCCGAATTGCGCTATTTCCGACGGCTAAGAAAAGGTTCATATTATCAAGTGATTCCTGGATTCGCTCTAACCCCACCCACTCACAGAAGATAGAAGAAGATCATGATCTAAGCACAGGAAAATATCAGTGTCTTTTCGCGAGAAGAATGATAATCGTGCCAGGCGCTAATCGAAACTCAAGGGCTATAAGAATTCAGTACATATTTCGAATGAGAGGAGCGTATGATATCTTATTTATTCCCACTCGTACGTCAAATTAGACTTCATCCTAGGTAGTATCCGAGATAACTGGGGGGAAAGACATCACTCCACTCGTCTTCACATCTTGTAATCTAAGACCCCTAAATCTTCCTCCTTTTTGAGGGCATTTTCCATCTTCGCATTTGTTCGCCCACGCGCTTGTCCTGATTCTCTGCTGTCGTCCTTGTGGTCGTTCTCTTTCTCCTATTTCTTCTTTCCCTCTGGCTCGTTTCCCGCAATTTTGTTCAGAAGGAGCTGACAATTTTGGACGAATAGGTGGTGATGCAATGGTGAAGATGACAGTAATGCACCAGCGCCACTTCGGTCGTTGCAATGTTGTACCCTGTCACCCTCCATCAATCCCCGATCATTTTTTATAGTTATTTCGCGCTTGAGTTTGACGTAAGCTAGGGGAACACTAGTTAGCTAACTTCTGGTCGCTCTGTCGCAGGAATTTGAGTCTGGTTCGATTTGGGATTCGAGACTGGCGTCATATTGGGTCCTAGCCGCTAGGTACTCAGGTAATCGTTGGGTTGAACGAGGCGGCGAGGTCAGGGCGAGGTCACATGGTCGAGTATCTTATCCATTATCATCATGTGATCATTGGATGACAAATCACACATGAAAGTGAATTGTCGTTCTTTGAAGCTACAATGTTGAATCATATCATGTGGTCGTACAGTGTACTGCATATGTCCATCATTGCATATTTCTATTATTGAATGTGGACCATTCCACTCATATCGCAGGTACGGCAGTCTCCCACCGCCAGTGCGCCATATCAGATGTTGCCTGTAGGGTTTGTTTTTAGGCACCCATGAGGCTAGCCAGGGCTTTTCCCAATCAAAACAAGATCATTGCGTACGAGATTTTTGGCAACGAATGAAGTGCTTTTCCAGGCATTAGCGGGGTACACCAGGTGGGAGGCAAAACCCGCCCAGTGGGTGTATATAAATTGGTAGATGTGCCCTTTTAAATGTCCATGATTCTACAAATAACATGCATTCAAGTCGACTAAGAAAACGCCATGCAGAGAGGTTGGAGACCATCCAGGACCTTGTCCCATCTCTACCTGCAGCCCCATTGACATCCCCGCTATTTACCGTCTTCCCCGCCGAGATCCGCAATCGCGTTTATACGTTCGCCCTTGAGTCCGAGGATGTTCTCACAGACGACAGTTCTCACTCCCTCTACAAGCAAAATGCTTTCTACTACCGACCCGGTTATAAGCAGCCCAAGCGCATCCAAACTGCCCTCCTCCAGACATGTCAGCAAATCTACGCTGAGGCGTCCCTCCTCCCACCGGCTGTAAATGAGCATACTTTCTGGTTTTATCGGTCTCCGCCGCATGTCAATGATGCGTCGTCACCGCTAAATTACTTTCGCAAGATGACCCCAAAACAGCGGGCTCAGGTGCAGCATCTGCACCTGTTCACCCAACAGTATTTCCTAGAGGACAACCATTGGTCTCAGATATGGGAGGGGTTGAAGATAGGCGACGACGGGCGCAGTTTGCGAGGGGAGTGCCGGATCGCCCCGAAGAAGATGACCATCACCTTTCGCCACACGGACTGGTGGTACTGGGAGAACAATGACCCCCTGGGCATCGATCCGTTCCGGCCCGGAAGAACACATGCAACCGATATGGGCAAGGCTGTTTCCCCGCACGACGCCGCTCGATCATGGGGGAACCAATTCAGCTCTATCCCCTGCCTTGAAGAATTGGTGATCGAGTTCGAGACCATCATGCGGAAGAGGGACCAGCTAGATGACATCATACAACAAGCTCTCGAGTGGAAATTTCCCATGGAGGCTGACAAGGGCTTATATCTGGTGGCTGACCCCAAGTCGAAGAGCGCATATACTTGGGCTGGGGCGAAAGAGGCGGAGCTGAAAAGACAGAGACCTGTACGACCGGTCGATGCTGAGGCTGAGTCAGAATCTGCCCACGAACAGGAGCCGGTTCCTGCAGCTCCGGCTTTGGTGCCGTATGATCCTCAGTCCGATTCAGGCACAAATAGCGACATTAATCTTGGAAACCATCCCCCATCTGACACAGATACGGAGAAGTTCTATGTCGTCTTCTTGACTTGGAGGAAACAGCGTGTCCTGGAGTGAGCTACTCATCCCAACCTCAGTATCACGAGGGATCTAGATTTTGTTCCTACAATTCTGACACAGACTACGATCCCACGAGGAATGTAAAATTGACACATTGTTAGATGGTTCATATAAATTTTCATACTTTCGCTTCATATATAAGGAATAACATCCTAGTGTCGTATATAGTAAA
Source organism: Penicillium roqueforti (assembly GCF_015533775.1). NCBI lineage: Eukaryota > Fungi > Ascomycota > Eurotiomycetes > Eurotiales > Aspergillaceae > Penicillium > Penicillium roqueforti. The sequence continues at coordinate 61,724 of NW_024067599.1, forward strand.
GTACTTCTAGCTTGCTGCACGAAGTACCCAACCTTTCAAGGTTAGAAGGTACAAATGAAGAGGATTGTTGCTCGCATCCCCCCCTGCCTGAATTTTCAGTGGTGCCATAAAGCAAACATCATGTCCCAGCAGTAATAACGACGCGAATTTGTATCACAGTCGATAAAAGAAGGTAATAAAGAAATATGTGAAAATACAAAGTGTGAAAATAGACGACACAGCTAGCACCTAAGGGTAAGTAAAGGTGACATACAAAATTTGACGTATGTAGAACACAAGGGGTTCTAATATGCGCCCCAGAGGGTGGTCTGATGTTTGCTTCATCAGAGATAATCCGGGGGAGGAACTGGAAGGATGAACTTCGGAAAATCGCGAGGAGAGAAAAGGAGATTTGAAAGAATCGGAGTAGAAATGTTTGCCCGTAGTCATCTGATGGCGCGTTTAGAAAGCCAAGACTGGATTTCAACAGCTTTATCCTAACGAAAGGACGTAGAGTAGTAGGGATGGCGCGATTATTGAAGGCAAGAAAGATGTCCTTATATATGAACTAGATAGAATAGATACGAAAAAATCAATTTAGCAAACAATCAAATCCTGGAATGGACCTGATTCACCAACTGCGCAACAGTGTCGACTATCTCATCCAGCAAAGACACAGCAAAGTCCGACCACGACTCAACAGTGACAACTTCGATGCACAAAGTATCCCCCTTGGGGAATGCTTGCACCTTGATTTCCCGCAACGGCTCGAAATGCGGGTAGATGGTCTGCATACGACTACTAGCCGCCATGAAAGACAAACCCTCAACATGCTCAACATCCTGGTGCACGACCGAATCAAACCAATCAACCGTCTCCGGCCAGTCGGTACAGTCTTTGATAATTTCCTTGAGACCGATTCCTTCGAATTGCGCGCTCTCGAGATGTTGACGCTGTACAAACCGCAAAAGATCCATGGCACTCCATCCATCTGCGAACTTCACCCGCACTGGCACATACTGCCATGATGGTCCAACAACCGCGTCAGCGTTGGGGAGGTCAATGTTGCGGCCACTCACCACCTCGCCAAAAGTGACATCATCAAGGGAGAGTCGTCGCGCGAGGCACAGCGCCCAAGCCGCTGTCGGTAGGGTTGCGACTGTGATTTCCCGTGGTCGCGCGGCTATATTGACATCCTTGGAGATGGCAAAATGAGCTGCAGACACTACAGGGATATCGGGTTGGATTCGTGTCATAGACGATCCTTGAAGGAGATCACGCCAGTACGGAATGCTGACTGGCAGATTAGTGCGAGTCACGTGGCCGACATACGACGAGAATGGCAGACTCTTCGGCACTGGTCGTCCCTCGTACAATGCCGATAGCTGCTGCAGCAAAATTGGAAGACAGATCTCATCATACTGGGCATGAGAGATGCGCATGATCAGGCTGCTGGGCCCGTCAACATGCCGAACGAAGAGAAATTTCAAAAATGGTGATCCGAGGGGAATACGTGACTGAACATCCACATCGCAAAGTTTCTGGCTGAACGCCTCCACGTCACTTTCAATCTCATATTCAATTATCTGGCAGGGAAGGTCATCTACAACCACTCCCAATGAGACACCCTCATGCTCCACGAACACAGTTCGAAGGATCTCATTCCGGGAGACAAGTTCCTGGCAGCTTTGGAACAGTTGAGTGCGATCCACCTCGGTATCCATGTAGAAAAGTTCGTATCGCATGGAATAACGAGGCAGCTGGACAGTTCCCTGGACGGCAATTTCCTGGAGCGGGCGACTTGGATAGGCATCCACAATCTTCCACTCAGGCTGAGCAAGCAACGGGGTCATCTTGTTGATGAAGGCATCCACATCGGTCAGATCGAGTGAGCTGAATGGCGCGTATTCCCGCGATGTAGCAACTGATGGTTGAGCCTCCACGGCGTGTTCGGCCATGTCAAAGAGAGATCGGTGATCGAAGATTATGGTTACAGTTAGCTCAAGGCCATCCATACGAGCCTCCGAGACCAGCTTCATAGCACGAATTGAGTCACCTCCCAAATCGAAGAAGCTGTCATCCAAAAGGATATCCTCACAGGGAATGTCCAAGACCTGGCTCCAGACCCGTTGGAGCTTTTGCTGCGTGACCGTCGTGATGGCTGCACGACCACTAAGGTTTCTGTTTCGGGGTTTGATTTGACCAACTTGCGCGTCCTTTGCGCGAATAATAATCACAGAGCCGTCACTGGTGTATTTCCCCAGCTGGTTTGTCGTGTACAGCTTTGTTGGTTGCTTGAACCAGGATGGATTGGCAACTGGGTTGCCGGAAGCCAGTTCATCTTCGCTTTCAACGAGGAGCTCACCCACCCCACCAGGTGGAACAAGAGACTCATAATCATTTGGATTAACGATCCAAGTTGATGTGACAAGTGAGTAAAGATCCCCCGCAGGAAGGCTTGCCGGGCCAATCTTGGCGAGACGGCATTGTTCTGGAACATCCGTCTCAATTGTCGAATCGTATATGTGCTGGATTCGCTGAGTCGGATCCTCGAGGATCTGCTGCACCAGCCGATCAAACTGTTCGAGCGCTTGCTCCATCTGCCGGACATCAATGGTTTTCGAGTCGAAGCTGGCCATGACAAGGAACCCTTTTGGATCAACGGTGAAGACAAGCATAAGGGCGTATGAATTGAATTTCAACGCTTCCCGGGCGGCCTCTGCCTCGCTTGTTGGAACAAATGCGGTGGCTGGTTCTTCTTCCGAAGAGGATACGCTCTCCTCGACCGTTGGGTGAATTACAATGCCTGTGCGCAATTCACACGCCTCTCGAGCATCGGCGTTCAAACGTCGAATGTGCTGCAGACCCATGTGTTCGTGAGGAATGCGATCTACCGTTTGATCATGAATCTGCTGAAGGTAGCTTGATGCTCGAGCCTTGCGATCGATACAGACTCGAACCGGGACAGTGGTGATCATTGGGCCCTCGATCTCCTCTACTGCTGCCACGGGAGCTGTGCGACCGGTCATAGTCTCTCCAAACACGACGTCATCGGAGGATGTGTAATACGCGGCTAAAAGACCCCAAGCACCTCGAATAAGGGTTGCAATGCTCGTTGTAGAGCTCGACGAAGCCCGAGGCAGCTTGACGTAATGTTCCAGGAGAGAATCAGCACGCGCTTGATACCCAGTATATGGAATGAGAGGGAATTGTAACGCGGTAGCGCCCTCCAGTTGAGTTGCCCAATATGTCTCTGTGGAGGCTCGATCAGTGTCATTAAGCCATCTGATGAAGTTCTTGAACGGTGCTGGGCTGCCGATACTCTCACCACGATAGGCGCGATTCACTCGGTCAACTATCAATGGCATTGACCACCCATCATAAAGGGCATGGTGAATGCTCAGGACGATGTAGATTTTGCCGGTCGCTTCATCCTCCACAATGGCGAAACGAGCAAGCTCAGTTCCCAGAGACATCCCCTTGAGTGTATCGCTACTGAGATACTCCGCCAAGTTGGAACTACTGAGCCATGGAGTGTTGGTCCGTACGACGATCTGCATCAAACCCCGGCGTGGGACTTGGACAATCCTTGTTCGTAGGATCGCGGAGTCTACCGAGACACTCTCGAAAGCAGACTGTAGTCGTGTGGCGGTTTGAACATCCTGGAGCTCAATGACCCTCTGCGCGACATAGGCATCTGTATACTTCGCGGAGAGGGCCATGAGGGCTTCTTGGAGAGGTGTGCATGGATACACATCAGCCACCTCTTCAGGATGCAAGTTGCACAGCGAAGCCACTTCAACCCGCGCAGCGTCGGCTTCCCAGTGTGCTGGAAGTAGCGAAAATGGGGGAACCTCCACTGGAGCTTTGTTCTCAACCTGTTTCATTTTGAGGGCTAGATGCTCAAGAATAGGCGATTGGAAAATATCAGTGACTTGAATAGCAAGAAGCTGCTCTCGCGCAGCAGCTACCAACTTCATGGCTTTCAATGAGTCACCTCCGAGGCTGAAAAAGTGGTCATTGACCCCGATCTCTGCCTCATCACCAAATATCTTCAACCATAGGCCGTGGAGCTTGCGCTCCATCTCTGTCCGGGGTGTTAATTTGACAACTGTGGACAATCTAAGCTCTGCAATATGTCGCCTTGTTAGGCCATTGCCGAGAGCACGCAGCTGCTTCCGGTCTGTCTTGAGCGACACTAGAAGTGGCATGTGATTGAGTGGTATATATGCGGTGGGGATCATATACCGGGGCAGGTTTGAGGCGAGAACATCGTCAATACCAGCGATCAACTTTTGGAATGAACTTGAAAATGAGATGATCTCGCTGATTGTGCCCGTCTTATCACTCTTTTCCTCTGCCACAAAGACAATCAATGTGGCATCTGCTTTCTTCCCCCCAGGAAATATCACTTCCGCTGCGACACTTGCTCCAGCAGGGAAGTAATTTCGGACGTGGTGCTCGATTTCGCCCAGTTCCACGCGCTGGCCGCGCAGTTTCACCTGTTGATCGGCACGGCCGATGAAAACAACACTGCCTGAGGCATCAGGATCATATCTTACCAGGTCACCGGTCTTGTAGAGACGACCCTTGCGACCTGGCACATCTCCCCCACCCTCAAGCAACCATGCCGGGTCCTCGATGAAAACCTCGGCGGTTTTCTCTGGATTATTGAGGTATCCATCACCGACCACGGGGCCTTCAACAAGCAGCTCTCCCACGGCGCCGATGGGCATCAATCGGTCGTGGTTGGATGGATCTACCACCCATGTTGTGCCTCCGACTCCCTGTCCGATACTGGTGTACGATCGACCGGGAGGGATGTCGTTGTTGATTGTGCAACCAACAGTGCACTCCGATGGTCCATATGCGATCACGACCTTCGTCTTCTGGCCCCATTCGGCCGCATCGCTAGCAGAGATTGACTCACCACCAAGGCCAATGACCTCCAGCGATGGCATGATATCAGGAGCCAAGACACGTGCAACCGATGGTGTCATGTGCGCCATGTTTACATTCAATCCGCGAATGGCGCCACTGAGATCGTTGACTCGTTGGTCTTCTGAGGGCACACAAATGCAACCTCCGTTGGCCAAAGTGCACAGCATGCAGTCAACACTGACATCGAATGCATACGAGGGGAAGTCGAGCACTCGCGAGTGCTCTTTGTATCCCACAGCTGCGGCGCGAGGTACTGCACCACTAGTGTAGTTGGAGTGCGAAATGACTACACCCTTAGGCTTGCCAGTACTACCGGAGGTGAACTGGATGTAAAGGGTTGACGACGCTGGGACCACAGGTAGGTCTACCGAGAGTGATTTCAATTTGTCTTCGTCGACCAGCGGGCCAACAATAACTTGCTTTCCTCCTGGGACAATGCGCGATCCTAGTTCCGCCTGCAACTCCGAGGTCAAGATAAACTCAGCCTCAACCTCGCTGGCGATAGTGCTCAGTCGTCCCTCGGGCTGACTAGGATCCATGAGAACCAATGCACCGCCAGCCTTCATCACTGCGAGCACACCGACAATTGTCCACATAGACTTTTCAAAGCAGAGTGGAACAGCCTTGCCAATTTGCAGTCCGAGATCAACTAGATATCTGGCTAGGTTTGTTGAGCGCTCTTCTAGCTGTCCATAGGTCATCTCTCCATCCCAAGATACGACTGCAGGACGATCGATTTGACTTTGAGCTTTTTCACTGATTATATCTTGAATGCAATGATCGATAGTTGGGGGCATTAGCCCGTTCCACTTCCATAACTGTGACAGCTCTCGCCGTCCAATCTGAATGGCCTTAGCCACGGGCTTATCGAGGTCACTGGCGATAGAAATAATGAGGTCGGCGAAGATATCAGGTAGGACGGCTTCGACAGGCTGCGTGGCTGTCGGGGACCGCGGAGTCCCGCGAACATACACAACACCATCCGAGAGCTTTGCTTCCAGGGCAAATGTCCACTAATCAAGTTAATAACCGATCACAGCTATAATTTTAGATCTACTTACTTTACTCTCAAGGGAGGCATTTCGACATAAGAGTGTATCCGAAAATTCTCCGTCGAATTTGCCCCGCCTCCGAATTGCATCCAAGGCGGTTCTCAGCGAGCTGTCTTCCCCCTCAATCACATCGGAGATGAGACCTCCTTGGAGACTGCCCTCGCTTACCCAAGAAAAGCCTCCATCTTCACTGCTCACTGTTCCCCGAAAGAGAAGGAGGATCCAAGCCAGCGCGAAAAGTTCCTCGTGTCTTATATCCGGCAGCATTGGTAGGGCCATACAGTCGGACCAGCCAACATCCTGTGGCTTCAATTCTTTGCTGACCCAAGGGGTCGCACTGGGCTCGATGTATTCACCCATATTCTTGGAAAATAGCAATATCAAGAAAGTGTCTCTAGGGCTTCTCCGGGGACTACGAAGCAACGATCTGATTAAATTATCTGATGCTGATCTTCAGTAACGGACTTGGCATCCTGCGAGAAACCCCGTGCCTGCAGAACAGGGCCACAACGGGTAGAAACAATCCGAGCAGGTGCCGAACGGTCATTGCCAATATTGCAATGGAGCCCGTTAGAGTGGGGATACATATGTATCTGAGCCCATGTATGGTTATAACGCAAATTACTCTCCATACTATACTATACCATACCATACCATACACTAACGCCAAGGGTCCACGCTAAGCACTGCCACCCTGGACCCACCTTGGCACTAAAAACCTTACTGCAGAGCCATGGCAGTCATAATTCGAAACTTTCGATATTTTCTTTGGTGGAAGATTGTCATCAATATGACGATCATCCTCTTCAATCTTACCATTGTCGCAAGTTTCCGCCTCGATCAATTACGTTGATTGCGACATCGGATATCCGTCGATTCATCACATTGGTGATTTCTGAACCAGCTTTGGAAATTCTCGTTTTAACCATGTATGGGAGGCTAGATCGACTTCCCCCTGTTGTTACTAGTCTGCGCCAAGTAGCAATACTGAGATACACGGATGGTCCTTTGTAGCAGCCAAGGTCTCTGGTGGACATAGACAAGGATGATCAATTCCCTACATCGCATGAAGAAATTCCCCGAGCCGGAATAAACCGAGGATGAGGTGGTCAATGCCGACATTGTATATCTGATTACTTATTCCCTCGTGCATCTCCTCTGAGTTAGTAGCATTGTCACGTCATGTCTTTGAGTTCTCTCCCCCTGGTGCGGCTACCGGAGCCATACAAGACAACCTATGAATTGCATGTCGTATCCACCGAGAAAAACCTCCGCAAGTTTCAGCTACTGAGATCTCCTCGCGGGGATGAAGGCATACCACCCCCAAAGCCATTGGACCATGCGTCGTTGAGATTCACAGATCTGTCCCAGCCCGATTCTTCTTTCACACCAGACGAAGGAAACAACTCACCCTGGGCTCGCGCACAGAGAAGTCCAGTTACCTATATCTCATGGGAAAGCTCGGAGGCACCAACAGTGGGACAGATCTGGAATTTGGTCTATGCTATCGAGACCTTGCACAGCGAGTTCGAGATATTCCGTGCCGTACTGTCTGGCGGTGGGAGTGATATACTTGCACACGAGCTACAGGCTGTGGGCTTGGCCATTGCGCACCCCGAACCATCTGCTGCGCCAGGGAAGCCCATCCCAGTCACCACTAGCCATCTCGGACAGCTGGTCTTTTCCCGCAGTAGCTTCTGGCAAGGAGCTGGCTCACCCTTCGGTACCCGCCCAGCCTGGGTTGCTGACCCGGGCATTTACAGCTATATGAGAAAGCCGTTGAGCAACTACCCTTCCCGACCCCGCCAACACACAGTCACCACTGGTTTCCCCGAGCGTCGAGTACATGCCCTTCACCCGGTACGGCCACCAAAGCCATCCCCCGGCTCTCGCATCTACAGCCGCTACATTCCACACTTGAACGAATTTTTCTCGGTCTATGCACTAGACTACACAAACGACGAACATCTGGGGCTTTTCAATAAGTGGCAGAATGACCCTCGAGTGGCTCAGGGGTGGAACGAGACTGGTACTTTGGACCAACATCGTGAATACTTGCGCAAAATCCAGGATGATCCCCATCAGATCGCTGTGCTGGCCAAGTTCAACGATACTTTCTTTTCCTATCATGAGATATACTGGACAAAGGTATGGTTTCTATTTTCTCCAGCAACCCGACTATGGCTAATTTAAATTACAGGAGGACCATCTTGGTGCGTATTACGATGCTGGTGACTGGGACAGAGGCCGCCATTCGCTAGTCGGTGATGAGCGTTTCCGGGGCCCGCACCGCACGATTGCGTGGTGGTCTGGATTGATGCATTACATCTTCCTGGATGATCCACGTACGGAGTTTGTGACTGGAGAGCCAAAATACTCGAATCTCGCCCCTCTGACCTACGACCATGCTACGGGCATGAACCTAGCCAAGCTGGTCGATCTGCCACATAAACGGTCGGCGCTCATCCTTGGTAGCAGGGAAAAATTCTTCCATGTAGCACCCCTACGATTTGACGGGTCTGATACTCTCGATCGCAATCCATTCCGCTCATTGAAGTTGTGATAGTCGGAAAATGTGAAATAAGATGTGATTGTATTATGCATATTATGGACTTGTGAGCAAGACTTCAGACGTATACCGAGGCAGATTCGTACGTAAGCCTTTAATCCACAATTACCTAGGTAGCAATGAAGCCAAGCAGATCCTCTTCACGACAGTAAACAAAGCGTAATCTAATCAGATTCGGGATGTCCCCGGGACCCCTGGGACCCGATATTTTGAGTTTGACAGTTGTAATTTTCCCCATTTACCCTAAAAAGTAAAGTTCGCAACAGCAGCCAAGCAGGTCTCCGGGGTTAACATTCCGGAATAGAACACATATGTATTGGGATCGGCGTATCCTAAGAAATTGGCAAACCTTCCCAAGAGAAGCCTTCGCTCGGACGAAGGGCATACGGCATTCTTGGCCCAGCCCCGAGCCCACCCCAGGCCCACCCCCAAGAACCTCCAAGCCCAAAACAAAAAAAACAACAAATACATACTCTTGGCTCTTGCCGGTTTTATTTACTAGTCGATCTGATAAAGGGTTCAATATTACGTATTGTCCGACGTCGGCTTTTCACTGTAAATTCTTGGTAATCGGGTCATTCGGCGAGTGGAGTGCATGGCTTTCTGCCATTGCACTTACTTTCGGGATAAAATAGCAAATGATCTTCCTAATGTTCTCATCTATTCACGCCGATAGATAGATTTTTTATTATGGCTGCCGAAGATGCACCAGCGCAGAAGCGCAGCGTATGTCACCCCTGAATGCTTAGGTTTACTCAAGCTAATATCGTCACAGTGGAGGGAGAAAGCTGTCTTCTTTCGCCTGTTTGTCTATGGCGAGCCTAGCAGATCAGATATTGCCCTCCTTATCCTGGGCCTTGTCTCCGCAATTGCCTCCGGAATTCCTTTTCCGATCATGTCGATTGTGTTCGGTCAATTGGTGGATGAGATGAACTCGACGACCTGCAACGCCAACGACACCAATGGCGACTCATACCAAGATAGTATTAACAAGAAAGTCTTGTTGATTGTCTACATCGGCATTGCCTACCTCTTTTTGATTTATATCTATGTGTTTAGCTGGAATCTGACTGGTGAGCGACTGGCTCAGCGCCTGCGTGAGAAATATTTCAAAGCCCTTCTCCGCCAAGATGTGGCCTTCTTCGACAATCTCCCAGCTGGAGAGGCATCCTCGAGAATTACTGGTGATATTACCACCGTGCAGCAGGGAACATCTGAAAAGGTCGGAATCGTGATCAACAGTCTTGCCTTTTTCGTCACCGCGTACATCGTGGCTTTCATCAAGGATCCCAAGTTGGCTGGAATGTTGGTCTCCTTGACTCCGGCCTACTTGATCATGTCTCTGTTGGGAGGATATTTTGTGCAAAAGTACTTTGGTCGCGCACTGGAAAGCATGACCAAGGCATCCTCGGTAGCACTGGAGGCATTTTCCAACACAATGGTTGTTCATGCTTTCTCGGCCAACGCGCGGCTCGAGGAAAAGTTTATCGAGTTTTTGAACCCGTCCAGGATTGCTGGAATTCGCAAATCAATTGCCGCGGCCACCCAGGCTGGTTTGCTTTACTTTATTGCTTTCTCGGCCAATGCACTCGCCTTTTGGCAGGGGTCAAGGCAGATTGCGGACTCAGTAGAGTCCGATGCTGGTGGCATCACCGTCGGGGCAACATATACTGTGATTTTTATTCTAGTCGATGGTAAGCATCTCTATCCGTGAATTTGGTTGACCACTTGCTGACTACTTCTATCTATCAGCGTCCTTGATCCTCAGCACAGTCGCACCTTTCATCCAAAGCTTCGACGCTGCTTCGGTTGCCTTTTCAAAATTGAAGGCTGATATAGAGCACTCATCCACAATTGATGGCACTTCGAAGGATGGAGAAGTATTGGCGGAGGTCAAGGGCCATATTGAGCTGCGCGACGTTTCATTCCGTTTCCCTTCTCGTCCAGATAAACCAGTCCTTCAGAATCTATCCCTTTCCTGCCCTGCCGGTCAACAAACTGCCATCGTCGGCTTGTCTGGGAGTGGAAAATCCACTGTTGCCGGGCTAGCAACAAGATTCTACGATGCGACCGAAGGAACCGTTTTGTTGGATGGGCATGATGTCAAAGACCTGAATGTACGTGCATTGAGGAGCAATATTAGCCTTGTCCAGCAAGAGCCTTGTCTTCTCGATCGATCAATTTTTGAGAACATTGCCATGGGCCTGATCAATTCCCCTGCACACACTCATCTTCAACCGATTCTGACTGGCACTGCGCTGGTTGAAATTGCTGCCGCTGCAAGGGAGGGACAATCTCTTGCTTCCGCCTCTCTTGAACACGGTGATCAGGCACAAGAGGTGGTAAGACTGGTCGAAGATGCTTCCAAATTGGCTGATGCCAACAAGTTCATTGAAAAGCTCCAAGAAGGTTACGGTACTTCAGTTGGTTCCAGTGGGAACCTGATCAGTGGCGGACAGAAGCAACGTATCTCTTTGGCCCGGGCCTTGGTGAAAGATCCCCGAATTCTCATCCTCGATGAAGCCACAGCATCTTTGGACTCGGCGACAGAAATGCGCATACAGAGAGCCTTGGAGACCGTGGCCGTGGGCCGAACTGTCATTACCATTGCGCATCGTCTATCTACCATCAGGAACGCGGACAATATCATCGTCATGAGACAAGGAAAGCTTGTTGAACAAGGCACTCATACGGAGCTACAGGCAGCCAATGGTGCTTACGCAGAGCTGATTCGCCTTCAGAATCTCAATGTTGACAACGCTCATGAGGGAACATCCACCCGATCGGTGTCGCCTGTCAATCAAATCACAGAAAAGGTTGAACCCTGTCTTTCCGTGGCCGATGAAATCCCCGATAAAGATGAGACGATCGATACTTCTATTGCCCAAGACTCCAAGTCCAAAGAAACCGGCGGTGTTGTCGACTCACACAGGTCATTTTCCTCAACAGTCAGCTCCCTGGGCTCTATGTTCCGACCGTATGCACTTGTTCTGTTCCCTGCCGTGACCGGCGCCATTGTCATTGGCGGCACATACTGTGCTTCGGCAGTGATCTTTGGTAATGTCGTGAGTAAGCTGAGTGGCTGTGAGGAGCCTCAGAATATCCGCGATGCTGGAGAGTTCTATGGGCTTATGTTCTTTGTCCTCGCTATCATTGAATTCTTTGCAAATTTGGTCAGCTGGTCTCTCTTCGGTTGGATGGCAGAGAATGTGATCTACAAAGTGCGAGTTCTTTCACTGCGATCTATCCTCGAGCAAGACCTCCAATGGCACGAATCCAATGACCGCAACCCATCGTTGCTACTTTCCTTGATAACCAAGGACAGCAATGCTCTTGCAGGCCTGACTGGCTCCGTTGTGTGTACAATGTTGTCTATTCTCATCAACCTATTCGCCGCTATCATTATGTCGCACATTATCGCGTGGCGAATTGCCCTTGTTTGTCTTGCTGTGGTACCTTTGCTCCTGGCCGCTGGCTGGATGCGAGTTACCTCACTAGCACAGTTTGAAGAGCGCCACTTGGAGGCTTTTGCTCGGTCGGTGGGAATTACAGTGGAGGCTGTCAACTCCATCAAGACCGTCATGTCTCTCTCTGTGGAAGAAGAGATTATGGGAACATACCGTCGTTCGTTGGCGGCACCCATGAAAGAGATAACCCGCCAAAGTGCCTGGGCCAATATTTGGCTTGCCATCGGGTACGGTCTCAGCAACTTCCTATACGGCCTCGCTTATTGGTGGGGAGCGAAAAACATCATTGCAGGATATTATTCTCAGACGCAGTTCTTCATTGTCCAGCTAGCGCTGCTTGTCAGTTCACAGCTGTGGGGACAGATGTTTGCCCTAGCCCCCGATGTATCGCGAGCCTTCCAGGCCACCCGCCGATTGTTAAATCTGCTTGACCTTGGAACCACGAAGAAACTGTCAGCCCCTATCCGAACACTGCCTAGCAAGCTTTTGCAGTCTACGAGTGACGTCGAGTCCACGGCAGTCACCCGCGAGAAACTCGAAGACACTCGCAATGGCATCAGCGTCTCCTTCAAACAGGTCCGTTTTGCGTATCCCGCACGGCCAGATGCCCTTGTGCTTCATGGTTTGGATCTGAATGTCAAGCCAGGTCAGTTTGCCGCTTTGGTCGGACCTAGTGGTGCTGGAAAATCCACCATCATTTCACTTGTCGAGCGCCTCTATTCCCCCGCATCAGGCACCATTCATGTTGATGGCCGAGACGTTGCCTACGGTGACATTTCCTTCCGTGACTCCATTGCATATGTACCACAACAAAGTATTTTGTTCGAAGGAACTATTCGCTTCAACCTTGCTCTTGGCGCACGACCTGGCCACGAAGTTACGCAAGAGGAGTTGGACGAAGCTTGTCAATTAGCCAATATTTACGACGTCATTACGCAGCTTCCGGACGGATACGATACACACTGCGGGCCAAATGGTGATCGCCTGTCCGGAGGTCAAAAGCAGCGGCTGGCTATTGCACGGGCGCTGATCCGAAAGCCGAAGCTGTTGCTCCTAGACGAGTCGACCAGTGCTTTGGACGCTGAGTCTGAGCGATTGCTTCAGGATGGATTGGAGAAGGCAACCAAGAACATGACAGTGATAGCGATTGCTCATCGTTTGTACACGATCCGTAAGGCGGACGTGATTTTCTTGATTGAGGATGGGCGTTGTGTTGAGCAAGGCACTCACGCCCAGCTGGTCGAGAGGAGCGAGACCTATAGGGTCAATGCCTTGAACCAGACAGTGGATGGTGAATAGAAAAAGGTAGATAGCTGGGGTTCTCTTCTAGTTTTGTTGATATAGATCTATATTGTTTAATCTCATTCTCTTATGATAGACAATCAATCCCCTACTACATGTGAAGATAAAAGAGAAACGTACTTGCTGTCCTTGCCGTACTTCACTTTCGCTCCTTCCCCGAGCTACGTCGAGAATAAGCGAGAGAGCGACCATTCGCATAGTTCACAAGAAGGACAGGTACAAGACGACAGGGCACATAGATAGCTTTCCTTTTTCCTCACTCTCTTGTACTTGTATTTAGATTGAAATGCACTCTTTTCTTCTGAATCTATCTGGCAGGTAACACTATATATCGTTTCGTGACTTTTCTATCGGCTTGAATCATTACTCGGTAGCTTCTCCCAAACGCATCCATTTCCAACAAACTGCTTTTATTAGCTCAATAAATCTGGGTGGGAGCTCCTCAACTTACTTTCATATCCTAGATCGTCATTGAAGAACATGTTACGGACCTCGTCGCCCGAGGACAGTCCCATGGCCGGGAAGTACCCAACGGCGGTTTTTCCAAGGGCCAAAGCCATCATCGGGGCTACCTCAACCAACTCCACGAATTTGGGTTCTGTATTGTACCGCTCCGCTAACATCTGCTGGTGGATATTGACAGCTGCGAAGTGCGCCTGGTGCATCGCCGCTCCACCGCGCTTAATACCAGACCAGGATGCAATATCACCGGCAGCGTAGTGATATTTCTTGTTGGGGACATCTGCGGAAAACTGAAGACCGGGCGTGATTTGGACATATCCTTCAGGATCGCAGGCATCCTTGGGAAGGTATGACGATGTTGGCGTGAACCGTGACACGGCATTGATTACATGGTCGGCAACGAGCTCTCGACCATCTGAGAGCTTGAGCGTGTATTTCGCCGGAGAAGATTCGCTACCGAGAACTGTATCCTGGACGCGTGCTCCCAAAACCACTTCGACCTTGGACTCTTTTAGCATTTCAAGTGCCTTTGCTTTGAAATCATCAGGGAGGTCCTCAGAGGAGAGTAGCTGTTGCCGAGAGTGAACGAGTGTCACCTTTGCCTGAGGTTGGAGCATCTTGATCTCGGCGGCGATCTCAATACCGACAGCCCCTGCGACAGACAAATCAATTAGTATTACTCAGATGAAAGAAGATGGCGCCACGTACCGCCTCCGATAATAACCACGCCTTCCGCAGCTTTCTCGATAGTCTGCACAGAGTCTGCAGTTTCGGCAAGATATGCCTCCCGAGTCAAAGACTTAGGCGCACTAGGCCACTCTCTTCGCAAGCCCGAACACGCAATCATGTAGTCGTATTTTTCTTCGACAATCTTGTGCCCGTCATTTGCAGTATTTTGATGGATACGCGCAATTCGGGACTTGCAGTCTATCGAGTCTACTCGTCCTTGGATGTGATTGATATCGGGGGACTGGAGAGCGGGGATATCCTCGAACTTTTTCCAGAATGTGCTAGCATCAGCGTTGGAAGCTATGGCCAAGGGCAGTCCGATCAGATGGTCTAAAATAATTATGTCAGTGACGTGCTTTCAGATCCCAACACGATACACATACAATATCCATCGCGCTCATCCACAATGGTTACTTGCACAGGAATCGTGTTCCCCGGGCCCTGGTCATTCTCATCCAGGCTGAATCGGCATTTCCGTCCATGACAAAGGTCAACGAGGTTCAGAGTCGCGGCCAAACCGGAATAAGACCCTCCGACAATGAGAACCTTGAAGGGGGGCTGTTCCTCGAGACTAGGCATAGCGGCGATCAGTATAATGAGCTTTGGGGTAATAGAGGAGAAGTTTCGGGGATGGGGGAAAGAAAAGAAGTCAAACTAGCCGGCAAATCGACCCGAGCAACTGATCGGACCAACATGACTAGGTCAAATGTCTCAATACCCGACCCCGGAGGAAATACAGCCCCAATTACGCATGTATGTAACTTTAAATTTCAGTGCAACCTTGTCTTATCAGATCCGACTTCGGGAGTCTTGGCACCAGGAAACTTATAATTTGTTGAATACAGATGCACTTGATACTACTCCGTGTACACTGCTACATTCTTCGACTATTTCCGATTCCTCAATAAACCATACATTCTTTTCTGTATTCAATATGGGCTTCGTTGTTGTCCCCGCCACTCTTCCCGATATCCGGGCCATCTACGATGTCTGGTTTGCGGCTTTCAAAGGCCAATTGATCCTAGACCTCATCTATCCAGGAACTGATCTCAACGATGAGGCTTTCCGCAAGGTCCACACAGAAGGGACTCTGGAATATTGGAAAGGATTGAGCATGGAGCACACTTTTCAATGCATTGACACCGACACCGGTAAAATCGCCGGCATGGCAACCTGGCAAGTCTACTGGCGGGAAAGGACCGCTGAAGAGCGTCAGAAGCCCTGGATTGGATGGTTGGAGGGTGACCAACGAGAGCGTGCCGAAGGGTTTTTGGGACAGCTTTGGGAGAAGAGGGAGAAGTGGATTGGCCCCAAGAGGCATGTGTGTGAGTGGTCACCGATCCTTATATTGAAAAAACATTGAAAATGACCCTATGCTGACCGGAGATAGACTGCCACACCGTTGCAGTGCATCCCGAATACCAAGGTAAAGGTGTCGGGGCACGGCTTATGCAATGGGGAATGAGCGTTGCGGAGCAGCTGAATGTACCGATTTACCTTGAGTCGACGGTGGAGGGAGTCCCGTTGTATCAAAAACTTGGCTTCCAAACTCTCTCGGAGGACATCCTATTCAAGCCTGAAATTACCAGGGTCGACAAGGAGGTTCGAGCACCACTCATGGTGAAAATGCCCATAGCTGCGGGAAACATGACATTTGAGGAATGGGTGGAGGACAAGAGTCCCTCTGTGAAAGCTACATAGGTATCTACATATTCTTTTAGATGTTCAATGCACATAGATGCCACATGCCGTATTGCATGCCAAGATCTTATTTTTCGACGCCAAGAGAACCTCTCATGTGGTGAGAACACTGTAGACATACCTTCCTTAGCCTACGGTGTGTAAAATGTGTCTCGGAACCTAAGTTTCCCGAATGAGCGAGAACTCCGACCAGTTCCGGAGTAATCAGATGGTAAAACTGGCCATCCCTTTTCCATTAGTCTTGGTAAGGAGCCTAGAAATTACTCGGAGGCCCAAGCGGAGACGGACAGCCAAAGCCAAGACTTGGCGTATTCTTGGTTATTAAATGTCCACGGGTGTGGAAACCTTTTATCAATCTAATTATTATTGAGTCAAAAATGACAACAGGGGTACTCTTTTGTGCGGCCGTCATTCCCTGACTTCAACTGAAATTTATCGTATTTATTCAATAGCAGTTTTTACATCCATGTGGGCTAGAACATTACTGTGGAGATAATAAAGGGTCTGTACATCTTCAAGGGATTAAGGGATTGGACCTCCAAGGAACATGTTATGAAGTCGTAACATACGGAGTACTCCGTACTATAAGCGAACTCCACCAGGACCACCTCGGCAAGTGTCGATCAGTCCCTGGCGTGGCGTGGCGTGGCGTGCATTAACTTTTACTGATACCGCGAAATACCTGTGATACCAAGCGGACCCCTGTATCGTACGGAAATATCAATGTGGGGCCGCTGATCTTATCTGATCAAGGATTATCAGATGGCCCACAAACCCGTCTGTATACCCATGGACCTAGACTACCAACCTGAATTCTTCAGTTCTCTAGGCGATCTTAATAACGTGTCAGCAGACATTAAATCACTCATATCAGAGAGTGAATGGGCTGGCCGATATCGGCTGGACGCGGGGATTTCTGAATAATTCTAGTGATATATTTATTTGAGTTTGAAAAGAAGCAGCATTTCCCTCTTTCAGGAAAGTTGACTTTGCCATGCGTCTTTCTTCCGCCTTTGCCGCCCTTTGCGGGCTCCAAGCGACCCTTGTCGTTGCTGAGAACACCACTTGGCCCTGGCGAACCTTCAAGTCCAGCCCTCACCAGCCTCCAAGTCTCCAAATCTCCAAATCCGGACCTACCAGCCCCGGATACCTCTTCTTTGACCAATCATGGAACGCACATCAGTACGGTGTGTTCATAATGTCGGACAGTAATGAGCTTGTTTGGCAAAGCCCGCCCGGTGATCTACAGGATTTCCGAGTACAGAAGCTGGATGGGAAGCCTGTCCTGACGTACTTCAACGGCCTTGGAGTCCCAGAGCCGTTCGGATGGGGATACGGCATTGTTCAAGTCTTGGACGAGTCCTATCGAAGTATCTATAATGTCTCTGTGACAAACGACAACTACAAGGCCTTGGGCAGCATTGACAGCTCCTCTTTCGTATCATGGATTGACATCCACGAGAATACAATGACGTCTGATGGGACAATGCTGGTCACCGGCTACAATGTCACCCAGGCTGATCTCAGTTCTGTGGGAGGCCCCAAGAACGGTTGGATCGCTGACTCGCTCTTCTACGAGATCGACGTCAAGACCAATGAGATACTTTTCCGTTGGAGTGCCCTCGACCATATCAATCAGATTCCCTTGGAACATGTACAGCCATTCTACCCTGTTCGAGACTGGGGACACAACAGCAGCTCTCCCTACGGCTACTTTCATATCAACTCAGTGGACAAGTTTCAAGATGGAACGTACCTCATTTCTTCTCGTTACTACTGTTCGCTGTTCAAGATCGCGAAGGATGGATCGGTGGACTGGACGCTACAGGTAAATACCGTCTCCTTCAAGTGTGTTAAATTGTGGCCCATATACTAATAACATACGATAGGGTCAAGGTGGCGGCGACTTTGAACTCAAGGGAATCAAATTCAGTTACCAACACGACGCCCGCATTCGTGACGAGACTGAAAATGCACTCATTCTTAGCATTTTTGACAATTCCAACTCCGATGTCCAGAACGGGACTGATCACACCGAAGGCATATTTATGAGCGTCAATCTGGCCACTCGCGAGGTCTCCCCTGTCCGAACTCTGCACGATCAACGCGATGAGATCTTTTCGACTTCTCAAGGAAACACACAATTACTACCTGCAAATCACGTTGTGATGGGCTACGGATCAAATCCTAAAATCAAGGAGTATAATGCCAACGGTTCTTGTATCATGACTGCCCAGTTTGGATTCGATGGTGTCGTTTCAAGTTACCGAGCCTATCGCTCCCCCTGGGTCGGCGTTCCCGCAACTCCCCCCGATGTATTCTCTTGTATTGAGAAAAGCAGCAACAAGACCAATGTTTATATGAGTTGGAACGGAGCCACTGAGCATCAACAGTGGAAGGTTTTTGGGGGCGCTACTCGTTCAGAACTGAGTCCGGTCGCGATGGCACGAAAGACAGGATTTGAGACCGTGGCGAGCATCAAAGGATATCTTGGATATGTCCGAGTGGAAGCTCACGGCCTGGGGATCCAGAAAGGCGTTTCCAAAATTGTACCCGTGCAGAGTCAGTGTTAGGTTTCGCATATGATTGCAATATCTTGTAATTTTAGTGATAATAGACAATGAAAACGTGGACTATACCAGTCTTTCTAGAGTACCATTTTCAGCTTTTATGAGAGAGCAAACTTCTACATACTTGAATAGTGCTTACTTTAGGTGTGATCCTACTCGATTACAAGCTCCTAATCATTTAGAGATTGTCTTGAGCGAGCCAAAATTTAGAAAATGATGATGTACTCTTCTTCGGTTCTAGATGGTTGGTATTAATCGCATGACACCCAACTAATTAGAAACATTACTACCTACCACTGCACTAACTTCAATCTGACCCCCATAAACTTCATCTGCCGACTTCACACTTCTCTATCAACAGCATATCAACTTAAATAACGCGGCCCCTGACCTGCTTAAGATCCTTTATCTTGATATCTCTCCACATCCCAGCACATCCCCAGGCAACTACCAGCAGACAAACACTGGTCACCAGCATATATCGCTGCGCATCTCCATAGGCGTGAGCAATAGCATTCCGAGTTGAGCTTCCCCACGGATACGACAGCTGGGCCGTGATATCGGAATAAACCGTTGCCATATTCACATCTGCTGGCAGGTATTTGGTCAGCGCCTTCGGGAATTGACTGGTCCAGGTAGCAGCAGACACAGTTGATCCAATTGCACTGCCGATGCTACCGAATAGATCCAGCATAGCAAGGACAACAGCAATGTGCTGGTGATCGGAAGGCGCCATCATAGCAAGCTCGCCGCAAATAACAGTGGTTCCACCAGCCACGGCAACAAAGATTTGCGTCATGCAAATATACCCAATATTCGTATCGGGCTGACGGAATTTGATCATCAGCCCAACGCCTAGTATCATAAGCGGGAAGGAGAAGTAAACGGCCAGCCATTTGAAGCGACCAGTCCAGCGGATCAGGAAGCCGACGAGGAGACAAAAGAGACAGGAACCGACTCTGTAAATGGCTGAGACATAACTGGCTTCTGTGACATCCAGACCCCAAACAACCTGGAGCATTGATGTGAAATAACTACCCCAGACCATTGAGTTGAAAAACTCAAAGACGAACATTAACCCTCCGAAGAAGACGGTTCGGTCCATCAGTAAATTGAATGGGATGAAGGTCACTGGAGCCCAGAATCGCTCGTAGACGGCGAACAAGATGAGCAAAAGGCCTCCAAAAACGATCATGCAGATAATCATTGCTGACCGCCATTGATCCTTTTGGTAAGACCAGAGGCTGAATGGAAGAAGGAACAAGGCCATTCCTCCTGCCAGAAGAATGATTCCAATCAAGTCGATCTCTATGCAGTATTTCTTCAATGAAGCAAAGGTGACATGGCCATGGCTGGACGCGAGCAAGCCCATCTTCTTAGCCTTTCGCTGATTCCAGAAGAACAGAAGACACAGAGGTGCCACCACAACCGGAACGATAATAGTGAAGATTCCGAATCCCCATCGCCAGCCAGGGCCTCCGAGGACACTCTGGGAGATTGGACCTCCGATCCAAGTGGTGATGACGTATGGCGAAGTTGCAAAAGATAACATGAGGGCTCGATTCTTCAATGCAGAGGTGTCTGAGATGAAAACTGTCAAACAATAGCTGACTCCTTGGGATCTAGAAGTTGTTGCAGTTAGCTAGGCTGTTCGAAAGACAGATATTTCCCAAATGGTTATCATAATTCATACCCCACGGATGAGAAAACCTGCGCAGCTGCGTATGTCTCAACGTTGTTGCATGCCGCCATCATGATGAATCCCACAACCCAAATGATCAGCATCAAACTCATACCCTGAGGTCGACCCCACGAGTCCAGAATCTTTGCCAATGGAATTTTACTCAAGCCTCCAATGATATTGGCCATGATACTCGTGGCAGCCGTCAAAGAATGGAGCCTAAAGGCACTGGTCACGTATGGGTTCAGAGAACGGATGACGACCTCCTGGATGGAGGTAACAAAGTAGATAAACCATATGCTTCACACGTAAAATTCAGTGATTTGAATGAATATAAACATTGGATCATGGAGAGATTCTCACATCACATATGCCAAGATCATATGAGACTTAGTCCACACGGCCGCAGTGGCCTGAACACCTTTCACACCAGCCTGAGCCTCTTGATCAAGAGAGTCCTGGTCGGAGCTGCCATGATCCTCAGCGGTATCTTTCGGTGTGTGGGCTGTCTCTGGCGCTTTCTCGGAGGGATAGAGGACTTCAGAGCCCATCTCGCGAGCGATCTCCGTTTCTTTCGATGCCATGGCGAAAGACTCTACGGTTCGAATACTAAACTGGCTAAAAATCGCCGATCAGTGGGATATATATATACCCTGGCATATCAGACATGCATTATCCGATATCGGTAATAGGAAAGAATCTGCACCAATGAGTGTGTTGACTCAAGGAAAGTGTCCGGTAAGTAATAATTTCCATTGCCACTAGGGAGATTAGTTGAGGCCGAGCCCCTTGGCGCGCCTAAGCGTCGAGAAGATGGGTCCATAACCATCCCTGTAGGCTTCCTCGGCCCAATAAACTATGTCCTCGTGCTCGAGTATTTCTGATGCCACTCCGGGACTATTCGATTAGCCCATCCTAGACTAGTTTCTTCTTACCTCTTGCCCTATTCAGAAGACATCTCCGGTCAAACCATTCTCGAGGGTGGCGCTTTTCTTCCTTGTCGTTGTCTATGGTCCTAGTGGTATTTTTTGTTTTGCGGTATTAGAAAAAAATAAACTTAAATTACAAACGCGTATTTGAGCTTTACAGCATTTTCCGTAGTACTTTTGCCCTATCTCTCCATTAAACCATTTCGCGTGTTGCGCTTCATGTGAATATCTCTAGAGTAAACTTCTTTTCTTGTCGGATGTTGATTTCCTATTTGAGCTGGCGTTCCTTTCACATCCCCGAAGCTGCAGCCTTGGTTCAGCAACTCTCAACATATCAATATCAACATATCAATATCAAGCTGAGAAGAGACTCGCTAGCGTACTGGAGGAGTCATTGCATGCCCTGTTAGAAACTCAGTCCAAGGATGCTTTGAGTAACGAGCCTGAGTTGTCGAGGAGTGTGTCTAGGCTAACAATATTTCGTTTCATGAGTTGCTGATTCTCCACAAGTGTCTCACTTTTGCTAAAGTCCCTAGTATTATAATGATTTTGTGTTCCTTTTCCGTAAAACCGGATTTCATATCCTGTAATGAAATCTACCGATACATGCTTCCCATATACCTACTCCAAACACTAGAACACTAGAGGCCTCTAGCTTCCGACGCATCCTAGTTTTACGAAAACGAGCCCAGGAACGAGGGTCGAGCAAGGCCTTTATCTGTCACCTGCACAGATAAAACTCACTCAAATTTAGTGGTGTCTGTCTTGAATTCCGATACTACACTCCGAGGACTTCCCCAAGAACTACTCGCCCATGCAGTAGTGAATATTGCCATTGTGCATTGTATATTGAAGAGGGTTATTTGGAAGTCGTGGTTTTGATTTCGACAGTAGGCTTTACCTGTGGCTCGATTTTGGAAACAAATCCATCTGGGAATTCGGTATTCTTGTAATGCAGCTTCACTTTTTTTCAGCTGAAGGATATGGTTCCAGCCGAATCTATAGCCAATATCTGAGAGGAAAGCCCATACGATACCAGATTTCGCCGCCAGCGTAGAATCATACGACCGAAAGCGTCGAAAGCCTCTCGAATCCGATCCTTTTGAAACATAACCAGCAAGACAATCGTAATAATCTCTGCCATCAGCGGGGTGGAGAAAGCCCAAAAAAAGCGTCGAGGAGCTGTTCATATTACGGATATCAATATGTTCATACCGAGATAGCTAGTCACAAACGATAACGGCATAAACACCATAGTCACGATAGTGAAAACAACGATGGCTTTTCCCTGAGTCTTTCTATCGCACGTCTACTCCGCTGCACGTCTGGTTGGCCCCAGGTCAGAACTTGCGTAAGTTTCTCGCCTCTTATGATAGGCCTTCACGATATGTGCGCCGGTCATGAGTCATGACCCTCATCAGCAGGTCCTGAAAGGCATCAATCAAACTCTCTATTAGCTGACACCCCATGCTGGGTCTGAGCTGCCCGTTTGCAAGCTTGTCATTCGACTCCTAATTACCATAGTATGAGGCAAAGTACCTTTTTAGGTGTAGTCGAGTAGACTGATGCTTCTGAACGGTCTCTAAGTCTAAGTAGTAATCGGTAAACGTTCACTGAGCGTTCACTGAACCTCATCAGTTATTGCATTCTATAATTCTCTTGCATGATCAACCTAATACATACGACCATAGGGTGTGGAAAACAGGGCTTCCCGTCCGCTCAGCCGTACTTAAGCCACACGCCGGTGAGTTAGTAGTTGGGTGGGTGACCACCAGCGAATCCTCACTGTTGTATGTTTTTTGTTTTTATCGTCTTTGCAGCAAACAATAAGGCTTTGAAGTCATGGAACTAAGGCATAAGAGGAAAAGAGTGAGATTCAAACACCAGATGTGCTTCGACCTAAAGTAAGCACAAATACCCTTGGCATATGCAGACAGCCCCAAATGAGGAAATTGATCCCTATCAATTCCTGGTTAATGCCCAACGGCATGCATGGGCATTTTGGAGGTCTTGTTTGACGCCTCGATTCGCGACCTAGTTACCCCACATAATCCTCAGTTCTGCTAACAGCCGTCTCATCGAGTTGCTATGCTTTGGTACATCAGGGAAACTCAACTTGCACACAATTCCTGCCGTCGGCTTGTCACGGATGGAGTCACCCAACTGGCCAACTTCGCACGAGAGCTTCGAACGTCGGGGTCCGGTATTATCGTGGAGGAAGACCTTGCTGCTATTTTTGAGCGAGGGCGGATTTCACCTGTGATCGAGAGTGAATTCAAGAAGAATGTCAACATCTAGAAGTTTACACTGCTATGTCATAGATCAGAGCTCGATTTGGAGGAGGGAATGGGGCCGAAAATACTGCGAGCATTCCAGGAGCGAAAGTACCTCGCGACCGTACCTACATTGTCGATGCTCGGTTGTTTATATTCCTCTCAAACCCTGGCGAGGATGATTTCGAAATCCATGACTATACGTTTCAAGGTGAAGGTTGCGGATGCCACGGCGGACCCGGGTTTGATGGTGTTATGAACAAGCTGGTGGCTTGTAACAGTCAGTCCACGGAATTCCAATGATCTATATACCGTGAGATAGTAGAAGACGAGCTACAGAAGTCCAAGTCCAAAAGACCATCTATATCCTTCAAAACCTCTTGGTAGGATATTCTGATGCACGTACACTATCTACGTAACTGAAAAGAGAGGAGTTATCATCCCATATGTATATGTGTAAGATTGATTGCTGATGATCTAGCTACTGCCATACCTTTCAAATAACTTCATGTGGACAAAGACACAAAGTGCTTCTGCTCTGGGATCCCGGGGAGACGTCTCTGCAAGATGCGAAAAGGGATCTACCGTACCACGCTCCTAGATATCTGGTAAGGAGGCTGCCAAAGAGAGACCTGCCTAGCTGCATAGGAGTACCCAACGCTCAAATGCATCAGATCACTCATATAAGGATCCCCCCAACAGGGAGTGCCATGTGGCCTAAGCCTACGATGAACTTCTCCAGCTATCTCCCAATCAACGAGGCCCACGATCTTGTCACTGTCAACTATACAGTGACACTTAGAAAAGTCGTTGTGCATGAAGCTTATATCCAGATCGGAAGAGGATCTCGCATTCTAGGGGTTGGATACGGCCATTTTGGCGAATCTTTGGGTCGGGCACGACGTAAGACCGAATCTGGTATCCATCGGTAGGCTTGACGGAGTGCAGCTGTCGAAGTATCTCCCGTGCTTGCTGTTTGAATGAGTCCCTTTGGGCTTGCGAAAGGTATTGCCATGCGATGGCTAATGAAACGTCTGGGAGTCTTTCCTGGACAATTATTGGGCCGCCATTAATCTAATGGGATTTAAGTACTATAGGCGCAATCAAGCAGCGAGAACAAGTACCTTGCCAGTAAAGTAAATATCGGGCACTCTAATATCTTTCAAGACATTCTTCGCAATAGCAATCGCCTGGATCTCATTGGTGCCAGCATACGAGTAGTCGATCTCTATATGCTCGGCACCTTGCCCGTGGAGGTGGCTCGACTTGACGATGATACTACCAAGAGCGAACACGTCACGACCACCTTCGTCAGCCGGATATATTCTAGCAGATTGGTCGCAAAGCCTGGTAACCGAAGCCCATTAATCCAATGAGTCTCTGGACTGATTTAAGAGGCCATTATCTGTTCTCTCGTTTTCAATCAGGTGCTCCGGGGAAGTTAGTCACCCTCTTTCGTCGGAGTTGTAATGTTCTTGGTGCTTCTGGGCATGTTATTTCATCTACTAGGACATGTGCTCTAAACGTGAGTCGACAGTTATATATATTTCCGACTAATCCTTGATAAATATCTCACTTTCATTGCCCAGAATGAAGAGATCTCTTTGTAGCATCTATAGGTCCATCTTCATCAATAGCTGGCATGATAGTTTAGTACTTTAAGCCATACTAACTTATTTGATCCTATTATCTACATCTACTATCCACATATTCGAAATGGCATCGAAATGTCCTCTCTGTCGTGAATGAGTTAAGACGAGCAGTGCTCCCCATCTTTGCCCAGTCGAGAAAATGCCGAACGCCGAGAAAAAGCTACCATCGATGTTGGTGGTCAAGCAACAGCAAGACGTTGTCGTTTTTCATGCTGTCCCGATCTGAGCTGTCAGACTATGTGAGTTGATACCCGCTGGAAATGACGTTGTGACCCTCATTAATGCTTCAAAATCCCAGATTCTCAACAGCTTGGTAATGCAACTAGAATATGCCACGCCCGAACAGAGAAAAATGAGAGCTTGCGAGTTAGCAGGGAGTGAACTTATCATTTTATCATTTTAGCCTTGTGGTGTCCTTGAGCCCTGTTATGTCATTAGTTGGAGGACGAAGACCCGTGGAGTGCCTGTCTGAGCAGAACTATTGTAGTCTGTAAATAGTACATAGGCAAGACAGTTTCATCACCTACTAAACTTGGTTGTCGAAATAATTAATTATATCACATAGTTAATTCAAGATAGTACTCATATCACTACAAGTAAATATATTCCAATCTGTCACGGATAACCCAGTGGAAGGCTCACCGCCATGCCAATTACCCTGCTTCGGCCGCCAAGGCCAGCAGGAAAGGTGCCTGGTACGAATCCCGGGGTTGGCATTTTCACTCGTGCGAGTAATCCACGACGCTGGAGGCCACTAAGCAATGGAAATGACACTTGAGGGAAGCAATTCTGCAGAGACATTTCCACCCCGGGATGGCGTCGCCAGATGACACCGTCCTGTTACAGGCAAATTGGCAATTTGGTGGGACAACTACTATTTTTTTTGCTTTTTCTTTATATACATGTATTGATTGTAGTTAGTTATATCTAGGTCTACTCAGTAATAATTATTGCCATGCCTCTTGAAGCTTCATTCTGGGAGATAAATTGAGAAACAAGTTAAACACGCTAATAATAGCATGGTAAAAATGTACAAGAACGTGAGAAATAAACATGAAAAGAAATGATAAGTGTTCATAAGACAAGAGAAACAAAATACTCAAACCAGTCCATCAAGGTGTCCCCATATGAGTCTCGTGCGATGCATGAACCGAAGTATTCTGCGTCTGCTCCAAGACCACAGCATAGAATTTGCCTTCTTCTGAAATATCACGGTAGGGACCTGCAGAGACAACGGCCCTGAAACAATGCCAATTAGCATATGACTTCACATTCTGATATCAGAAAACGCCCCCAAAAAGAGTGACAAAGAAAATAGAAAATAAAAACATACCATCCCTTATACTTCGGCTGATTGAAGATATCCGTAAACACCCTCAGCACTCGCAACGGCAACTCCAGCACAGAAGGCATCTCAGGCCCATCGCCACAAATGGGTAACCCCAGCTTGTTGACGGGGAGATAGATGGTCTCGGCGACGTTCTGCGGATTGCGCGTCTCCTGGAAGATGAGAAGGCGGCGCGAGGCGTGCGACGGCGGTCCGCCTGCTGGCGGTCTGGCGTTTGCGCTTGCGCTCATGCTCATCGCGAAGGCTTTTTGAGTGTGTAGAGTACGCAATAGGTTTTTGCGGAGGTCTGTGTTGGATTTTCTTTTTCTTGGACTTGGTGTTTGGAAGGATGGATTGTTCAGTTTGGCTGTTCCTTTTTTTTTTTTTGGTGTTGTCTTTTACCCGCTTGGACTTTTCTGCTGGGTCTCTGGCTTCGATGCTTAGAGGAAGCGCGTTTGCTTTCTGGGGTTATTAGTACGGTCTCTTTGCATGTAGTTCACCAAGGGCTTCTTACTATTTGTCGACAGTGGCGTGTAGAGGGCGCGACAGGCTTTGCTTATCGTTTGGCGATCAGTGTCCCGATTAGGAGATCGCGGGGCAAAAAGGGGGGGATTTCAGAGATAGTTGTATGTGGAAGATGAAGTAAGATGGAAGTTGAATGTCGACTGTTGGTTTTAAGAAGAAAAATAAGCCCAACAGAAGAGGGGGACTTAATGGGCGATATTATGATTGTTGTACCTACTGAACTAATAATCTCATACACAACATCATTGATCATGACATTAATTAGATTATTCCTATATTCTAGAGTCTAGTCTCCCGATGACCTAGGCACAATAAAATCAACAGCTAACAGAGAAAGAAAAAGAAAACGCTGGGTATCATGATAATGTGGCCGAAGAGAAATAAGCAAAATCAACAAAAGAAAGTCAATCCCTTAAACCAGGGATGAATCATGGTATATGGCATCATTCACTATGCAGCGAGATGAGAAGCGATATGATCAAATCAAGCATCAAGCTCTCCCTCTAGCACTCTGCGTGCAGCATCCAGACGACGCCGCAGCACCCGCGCAGCCTTTTCATCGGGGTCCGCAGAGCTCGTGATTGCCTGCAGATCCATACAGACTTTACCAAGGCTGGCGAACAGTGCTTCCAGCATCTGTGTGTCATCATCGTTGATGCCACCGACACTGGGGGTGCTGGATGCCGCGCGCACGGTGGAGACGAGGGACGAGACAAGAGAGGTCGGGGTTGCAGAACCGGCCGTGGCTGAGGATGAGCGGCCAGTATGCTTCTGAGGGGAAAGGTTGTTTGGGTCCAGTGAATTGGTGTGGTGCCGTGGTCCACGGGGTGTTTCGGAGCGGTCATTCTCAGCCTCGATCTCTTGGATTGGACTTGGCTGGTAGCTGTGGTGAGTATGAGATTGGGAATGGCTATGGCTATGTCCGTGTCGCAGCTCTGTCCAGGGATTAGTGTCGGAAACGTGAGGGGAAAAGAATCGCGGGAACGCACCATGGTTAAACCGTCGGTCCCAGTACATCACGCTGTCAACGTCATCCTCGTCATCGGGACGCTCGCCTTCGTTTGCGGTGGCGAAGGTTGCCACGGTCGAGACGGACATGTTGCTGTTGTTACGGGAGTGCCGCTTTGTGTATGCGGGCCGGGTTGTCTCCACTGATCCGTTCGAGCTGTTGCTTACTCGGCGGAGTTGCTGGGTGTAGTTGCCCAGTGCACTATGCAAGATGAAATGCTCATAGTCGAACGCATCCTCGCGCAGCTCGTGGGGCGTCGCGTCCGTGTGCGACGGCACGTTAGGGAAGACTTCCATGTCGCTTTCGAGGTCATCGTCAAGCGGTTCACGTAAGATCTCATCCAGAGCTTCGCGGTCAATTTCCTCATTAAAATCACCTTCTTCGGCATCTTCGTACATGGTCTCGGCGATAGATTGGTCATCGCCATAGTCAGGCTCATTGCCCTGCCAATTCTCGGCGTGCTTGGATGCATTTCCAGCAGCGTGCTCGGCGGATCTGCGTCGATCTTCCGCCGCTATCTCATTCGAGACATCCCGAGTGTTTTCAGAGCTGGCTTCACGTCGGGGATTGGAGCCACGACTGCTCTGGCCATCTCTGAGCTCCAGCGCATTCGCATACCAGTGATCGGCGGCCGTCAAGGGGCTGGGCGTTCGCAGGCTTTGCAAACTACGCCGGCGAAGATTGTCCTCCTGATTCTTCACCTTCAGAGAAGAGATTTTGATGTGAAGCCCCTTCATCTGATACTGGAGATCCCGCACCTGCAGTTGCGACTGCGCGCGGCTAGGGGGACCAAAGGAGCTGTAGACTGGACTGAAACCATCCGGGCTCGATTTCGATTCCTCCTCCGAGGAAATGCCCAAGCCATGTGGCGAGCCCGACGAACTGTCTTCGGTGAAAGCAGGCGATTGCGCCCCTTGGCCCTCCTTCTCCTCTTGCACATGTATCGGAGGCTGGGTAGAAGAAATCGATGATCGGTGCGTCAGATACGCCCTCGTAGGTGCATAGTGGAACGACCGATCATCAGTATGAAGACTGGACGAAGTGCTCGCGCCCATTGCACTGACAGAGCGCGAAACTTGCTTGTCATCATTCGAGAAGCTCGAATCCGACGGAACAATCGTCTCAGACTGACCCCTTGAATGACGATTATTCGTCGTATCCTGCGACGTAATAAACGACTGCCGTCGAAGCGAAAAGCTCTTAGGATCCGTGCGCGAAATCGACCGATATAGTACACCCACAGGCTGGTGCAAACCCATCGGCTGGATATAGCCCGAATTCGAGGGCGAGGGCGATGAGGGCGATGAGGTCGTCCGCGGCGTCGTCGACCGAGCTCGAGTGAGATTGTTCTCCATAAGCTGTGGATTCAAAGGATGTTAGTATTACTCCCTAGACAAGCGGCAAGCTGCGGCGCGTAAGAAAAGAAACCAACATACATTCAAGCGTTTCTTCGCATTCTCCAAAATCCTTTCCGCCTCGCTACTCAGTATCGCCGAGGAAAACTCCTCCCCGGGCCCCTTGCCCTCTGCAGCCGCAGACGCCACCGCGCTACTAGCAGGCACGGAAGAGCCCCCTGCAGTTCCAATGACCGCGGTAGCTTGCGCTCTCGCGACCTCGGGGTGAACGGGAGATTCGTCGCGTCCGTTTTGCGCCTCGGACACATCCCTGGAAGCGGAAGCGCGTCTGCTCCCCGCACTGATTGTGGAATTGGAGCTACTCCACTCCCTGTTTGGATCATCCTGCCCACGTAATAGCGGTGAGCTGGCTAGCTCTTGCTCATCCGAGTCGCCGAATCCCTCCAATCTGGCGGGCGAGAGCTCCTCGCCGATATCTGAGAGACGGCGACTGACATTCACGTCTTCGTGTGTCCATGCATGACGGGAAAAATTTTTCTTCTGTCGACTGGATGCCGACATGGAGGCATTGGGATCCGATTGGTTGCGGGAGTTGAAGTACGCGATTTGGGGTGGGGAAGGAGTTTGGGATTCGCGTTCGACTTCGTATGGTAGGATCATGTCCGGGTCTGTTAGAGTGAGTGAGGGCATGATTTCGCTCTCTCAGGCCCTGGGGCCTGGGGGGGTTTTCCGTGCAGAATTGGTAGAAAGAGAGAGAGGAAAAGGGTTGAAGTCGCAGAATCGTCCCGTAGACGGGTTGGGTACCGTTACAGTTAGTTTCTCCCCTTAGACAGTTTAGCGTGCCCTGATCATTGCCTTATTGGGATCTGTGAAGATATTCCCAATTTCCTGTCTCATACTCTCCGTCCGGAGTAAAAAATAGGGGATTAGGCTTCGACTACCCTTGCAATTGTCAATCGTGGTAGTTTAAGTAGTATTAGGTATAAAATAGTTAGCGGGTGATAGATCAGATCAATATTAGACTATATACGGAGTACGGAGGACACCGCGAGAACAATAGGCTTTCTCGGGTTATAATAATAAAATTACGTAGAAAAATGTCTATGCTTTAGTCTCTTTCTTTAATTAGGATTGTCTCCGACTGTTCGAGCCATACGGTGTAGTCAAAGAGACATGGCCTTGAGATGTGATGTATACCTATGCATACTCCGTATAGGATGCATTATTGCTGTAAGGATATGACACAGGCATTTTCTATAATTTTTAATTGATTGCACTATATACTCACAGTCAGCTGAGTATCTCCAAGGGTCCTTTGCTATGGTTAAAATAACAATGGAGGAACCCCTGAGATCGGCCAGCCATATGCCCAGGTGAGTCTAAGTTCCACACCGGTGGAGATTGTAATTTCAGGGACATCTCAACGTTCATTAGAGGAAAAAAGATATAAACGTTGAGAAAAATAAGAGAAAAGAGAAAAAAAATGTATGCTTTTTGTATACAACGTAATTACACATGCCATAATCCCGTAGAAACGCTTATATCTAGATCTTCGATAGCAACAACTTCGCACCACTGCTACTCGGGCTGGGCTTCTTCTTTCCATCCTTCTCCACGACTAACGCCGAGGCCTGCTCCAGCGCCTTCTTGTTCTTCTTCAGAGTCTTGAGCAGCTCGCTCTTCTTCTCAAAGTCCTCCGACTCAGCCAGCGCGACAATAACGAAGGGGTTAGCCCCCGTCGCCCAGTCTAGGATCTCATCCTGGATCTGCGCGTACAGCACATCGTGGAAGTTCAACGCAGGCTCCACTTTCTCGATAGACTTCGAGGCCGGGTTGAATCGTCCACCCTGCACAAGAGACTTGAGAAGACGTCCCGCGTGTGCGGTATCGCGGGCTTCGGTGTGCGACTTGGCGGCCTCGGCCACGGCCGCGAGAGCGGCGGTCTTGTCGCCGTCGGCTTCGAACAGCACCTCGGAGAGGAACTGGCAGCCGAAGGTCGTCTCGAGGAGGGTAGAGGCGCGGGCAGCGATGAATTCGAGCAGTGTTGGCGAGGCGGCCTTGACGAGTTCCTGGCGGCGCATGGCCGGGTCTTTCTTCGAGGTTTCCTTGCGGACCTCGCGGACTTCTTCAAGGACCGTTTGGTCGGCCTCGGGGAGAAGCCACTTGACGCGCTCACCGGCGAAGGGGTATAGCACAGCGATACGTGCGGTCAGGTCGTTGACCTGGTAGCAGAGTTCCTCGTTGCGGGCCTCTTCGGTTTCATTCTGGTTCAAAAGCTCGGGGAAGAAGGACTTGGCGCTAAGTTTTGTGTCATCAATGACCTCGTACGCGGCAAGAATAACCTGGTGACCGTAGACGTCGCCAGCCATGGCCTTGACGATGTCGCGGAAGAATCGTATAAGCAGCTTGCGGTCTTTAGCGTTGGAGTATGCAAGCATAAGACACATCAAGCGGGAGCCGGACTGGGTGAAAGCCAAGTTCTTGATCAAGTCACCCTCTTCGTCACCCTTGATCAGCTCGATAAACTCATTCGCTTCGTTGCTGCCGGGTTTTGTGCAGAGGAAATATTGCAACATAGCATCGTGAAGCATGGTGAAACCAGTGCTCTTCTTCTGCACCAGCTGGTTAATCAGCTCGCGCAAGTAGTTCATGATCGGTCCACGCTTCTCGGGGTGGGCTTCGATGATCTTCGCGAGATCGGAAGTGGTTTCATTCTCATCTTGGAAAATGACAAACTCGGGACCGTACCACTCGCGGAGGAGTCTGGCCTTCTGTGCCCTGGTCGCAACTGTGCGGTAGATGTCGTCGAGAATCCATGAGCCCTCGGGGTGGCGGATGAGACGTCTGACATGGCCGTAGAACTCTGGGATGATCAAATCGCGGGTCTCGTCGTCTCCGTGGACAATCAACTTTCCAACCAAGAACTTAGCATATCGACTTTGCGCCAGCTCCTTGTAAGTGCCCTTCAACTCGTGCGCGATCAGTTTGCGCTGCTCAAGGTTTCCGTACTTGAGAGCAGTCTGAATGACTCGCACCGAGTCGTGCTTGAACACGAAATCCCGAACGCGGGTAGTGATGATCTCAAACAGCTCCTTGACGAGCTTCTTTCTCTGCTCCAAAGGCACATGGGACTTGCGGCGCAATTGCTCCCACAATTTCTTGGAGCGGGCGACGGTATCGGCATTAGGCTTTGCGGCCTTGCGCTCCAGCTGAAGTGCTTTTTGCTTGAGGTGGGATTCGCGAGAGTCTAAGCGCACAATAATGATTAGATGTGGCATCGTCAACGAGGCATAAATGAAACTTACTGTTGGGGTTCTTTGGGGCCTCTTTCTGCGCTCTTTCCTCCGCATTGAGTGTTCTGCCTGACTTGGGCTTCTCCTCCTCCTCGCTCACATCGGGCATCTCAGCATCGTCTGAAAGGGCATCAATATCTTCGTCCGAGACATCGTCAATGTCGAAGTCATCCTCGTCTTCGGATTCTTCCATCTGAACCTTCTTTGATGGCTTCTTGTCGCTCTTGCTGGATTTGGGGTCCTTCTTGGAGTCTTTCTTGGATGAAGAGCTCGACTTCACGGACTTGGACTTCGATGCGGAGCCTTCCTTGGTCTTGCTCCGCTTGCCATTGCGCTCTTCGCTGCCGTCAACAGCACGCTTCAATCCAGCCATTATGAAAGATGATTTCCGTAGGCTGAAGGGTATCTCCGATTGAAAAAAGTAATAAAACTGGGGTCTTTGCGAGCGGAGACTGCTCGATGTCCTGGTGGATAATTTTTTTTGGTCGCAGGCGGAGGAAGTTTTTTTGCCGGCTGTTTGCACAGTTTGCACTGATAAGATACAAAATAGCCCTGCCTTTTCAGCAAGTTCATACATGTACTAGTATGTAGCAATGTTAGTATTCAAATAACCATTTATATAGATTCTTACAGAAATAGATCGAATAATACGTGTATATGAAAGGACAGATTGCTATGGACGTTTTATGATAATAAAATGTAGGACAATGTCTCTGAACGAAGCACAGATGACTCGAGTCGCAACTCGACGGCAACAGATGTACAAAATGCTAATAAGTGACATGAGCCACTAGACTCTCCAGGGACAAGATGATGATCCCTACTGCCATCGACCAAATCCCGAATTATATTACTCTTGAACGAGTGTGGCTTGCATCACCCGAAACAAACCCGAAACGCCGTAGAGAGAATCACAACGCATTAAAGATATTTCATCACTTCATATACCACCGGGGGGTGCAGGTTCGAAGGAGGTTGCTTTCACAGATGCCAGCTCTGATCCGCCGCCACTCTGGCCGCGCTTCCGCCCAGGAATGTGGAAGCCGAAGGACGAGGTAGAAGACTTGGACCCGGATGATTGCGCATCATTACTAGAGTCACCAAACCGGGAGAGGAAGCCCTTTTTCTTAGGTTTCTCGTCATTTAATCCTACTTCTTCAAAGGCTTCTTCCTCCATGATTCCAGACTTGGTAAGGCTGATGGACTGAGTGCCCGATGGGGTTAATCGGGAGAACCGAGAGTCAAGAGAAGTTCGAGAGGGGCCAGCATCAGGATGGATGATGGGTGAGCGGGCGGAAATATCCTAGATTGAAGGGTTCATGTCAGTCGGGTTTATGCGGATCGGATCGGGTCGCGGGGCATACAAATGATCGGCGGTAAGAGTCAAAGGACTCGCGAGAGATGGAGAACGGCTCATTCTCGTCAACTAGATCTCGATGGTTGATGGTTTTGTTGGAGCCCGGGTATCGGCGCCAGAAACTCGGCCGCTCGGGGGGGGAAGGCTATCACGGTAATTAGCAGGTGTATCATACTTCCCGATCACACACAGCCTGTACCGGAAGATAGACGCCGCTGTCGTTGACCACTAGAGACCGAAGTCAGCATTGCAAGCAAGTACACAGCCACACATAGCCACAACGGGGATTCGAACATACCACTCAATTTGTACTCGGTGGGCTCATCCTGGCTATTGCGGATCGGTATGGGCGCAGGACGTTGATTTGGAGAGAGATAGTTCTCATCCACGGGAGCGGGTTCCTCATTGGGTTGGGACTTTCGTCCTAGAAAGTTACGAAATGGAGGCATGGTTGAAGAAGTCAAGTGTGGAGATTTCGGTGATTTCCCCTGTGAAGGGTCCCACGTTAGGGTGAAAGTGCCCCCCGATTCTGGAGCCTACGTCATCCAAGAAGTTTGTGAAATAATGAAGACCATCAGCCAATCAGATTGGAAGAAAATATAAGAAATATTACATAATCTTGTATCTGCCCTGACCCAGTCCCTGATTTATGTCCAACCTCGGCGCACATGCACAGGAACTGGTACTCTACATAAACAGACTACTTCTACTCAAGGAATGGATTAAATTTGCCTCATACATTCAAGCCTAACGAATAAAGCTTTAGAGCTACAAAGATCAGAAGAAGAAAAACATACCCTTCAACACCTGCAAACACCCATTGAAAAAGATCAGAACATTCCACTTCCATGGATGCCTTCGATATGTTCCATCGCAGTTCGCTTCATGAAAATAGATCCACCTGCGAACAAACTCCATAAGCAAATCAAACCCAAGACCGGCCTCAATTCAGAAGCTAATCCAGGCTTGGACTGATGCCATGCATTTCGCTATCACTTTCGTAACAGTG
This sequence comes from Penicillium roqueforti, assembly GCF_015533775.1. Taxonomy (NCBI): domain Eukaryota; kingdom Fungi; phylum Ascomycota; class Eurotiomycetes; order Eurotiales; family Aspergillaceae; genus Penicillium; species Penicillium roqueforti. The sequence continues at coordinate 96,906 of NW_024067599.1, forward strand.
AGTCTCACCAGCAATTGACCTATACTGATAACGCAAAGGACGAAAAAAAGGTGACTCGGACATTGTTTGTTGTTGATTCCTTTTTGTTTTTTTATTGTGCTTTTAATTTTTGGGTTGTCAGAAGCTAAGTGGCATTGTTGGGCTCCAGAAGATTGGCACTGTGGTGGCAATCCAGAGAGCGCGAGTCGGATGGGTCGAAGACGGCGTTCTTGCGCTGTTCGATGAAGTAGGCTGTGCAGAAAAGGAATGTTAGTTAAGGAACTCCAAATATGTGCAAATCATGATACAATGTGATACGACGTACGGGTCAGTTGAATCATATCAAACCAGCGGACGGCGTTCTCGTCACTGCCGTCGACTGCCTTCAGTATACCATTGTCCGGGCGGAAGGTGGCCTTGGGAGGAATGTGGCGCATGCGCAAGAGCATCTCCAGGATGTCGGCGAAGCGGTCAGACTGGTTGAAGTAGTAGGGAGGACGCTTGTCAAGGGGCCACTGGATGGATTGTTAGTGTGAAATGCATCATGGAAGAATAAACATGGACCACTTACGCGCTGAGAAAAGTTCTCGTTGTCCCATGAGCGGAACAGCCAGCAGGTGCGTTCCACGCAGTTCAGCAGGATAATAGCCACAATGAAAGTATCGAACCAGCCGCACTTCTGGCGCTGAAGGAGTCGACGTTCCAAATCATTGATAACAAACTTGCTCAGCTGCGAGGCACGCTTCTCCATGGCGGCGCGCAACTGACTGCAGAGAAGTCCATATGATTCCGGGTCAGAGACCTCCTCGATGGGCAGACGGCCCTCGTCCGATGGCTGAGAAAGAGAGTGCAACGAGTTCGGGGGCAGAGTAGGGTTGTAGTAAGTCTTCCAGGTGAGTTCTGTGTCGACGAGAATGTGGGTCGCGACCCACAGCTCCAACACGCGTTCCAGAAGGATATCCTGTATCTATGTCAATGCACGTTCCCACGTTGAATATCAGAAAACATACCTTCTTTCCCTGGCTGAGTTCAGCCGCAAGCAGCAAAGTGGGCTTCATGAAAGGCGAGGTCTCTCGCTCGTAGAAGTAAGAAGCATTCTTCTTAATGTACATCTCCAACTTATTTGGGATGTCATCCGAGTCCGCGTCCAGGAGATAGACTTCTTGCGAAGGACCAGAGAACTGGTCATCTCCGAGGGCTTGCAACTGGGGGTCAAGTGCAGACACTGAACTGCGGTGACCCTGCAGTCCACTGAAAGTCATGAAGGAATTGCTCTCCTCGAAGTGAGTAACTTCAATGCGACCGGAGTAGTGTTCAAACTTGATTTGATTTTTGATGCTGTTAGTGTCATGGTAGGCAAGGGTAGAGTTGAGATCTAAAGTCCGAGTCAGTATATATTATATCTTCAAAAAGAAGAGAACACAAAAAACATACTCGCATTGTATAGTTCAAACTCATCGGAAAGACGGGTGCGCAGGCACGGGTGCTTCCATAGGCGGGCACTCTCCACGCTAGCGCAAGTTGTGCAAGGGGTATCGCCAGAGCACTATCAACACTTGTCAGTAATATTCACTTATCTCACACCCACACAGGTTCCAAAATCCATACAGGTTTCTTGAGCATTCGGCAACGAAGACATGCACCCTTCTTCCGCACGTCTTGAACTTCACGGCGTCGCTCTGCGGTGAAACGCCCCCGCACCTTGGGTTTCATAGGCTTGGTTGAGTTACCAAACTCGTTCACAAACCCTTTTGCCTGGGTATTTGGGTTCATCGCAATAGGGCGGGGGTAAGATGCAGCACGCTGAGTGGCAGCAGTCAACGAGGGGTCATGCTCTTGCAGGCTGTCGAAAAGAAGCTGCTCATGTGTGGACAGTTGATTCCATTGGCCTAGCTTCATATCAGAGCTAAGGTTATCACTGTCAATCGACATTCCTTGAGGGACCATCTCATTGGCGGAGGCCGCAATCATCGACAGCTGTGACTGGCGCGCATTAGAGGTAGAATCAGGCGACATGGACGCATCACCGAGGGGCGGAGACATGGATGCAGGGTGCTCGCCCGAAGTGTGACTTGGAAGGGCAGGTATACTAGGAGCGTTGGACGATTGGGGAGTTCCTGCAAATTGTTAGTGGTCAAAGGCGTGCAACAATGAACGAAAGAAAAACATACCCTCGGCATTTGCTGTACCGTCCATCTTGGGGTCAGACCCTTGCGAGTGACCTTGGAATCCCTCCGCTTCAAGCGCAGGATCAACAATCACGGTCTTGCCTCCAGCTGTCACAGACTGGGTGTATCCAGGTCCGCGCTTGGTCACGTCTGAGGCGCCGACCTGTCGCGAGGCTTCGGCCAACACGTTGAGACCGTCGAAGTTCTGTCGGTTCGGAAATCCACCTTCGGCAGACTTGCTTTTACCTCCAGCAGGGGAATCTTTATTCGAGTCACCGTCGGTCAAGTCGGGGAGTTCGTGGAGTCGCAACAACACGCGTTGGCGGTCGCGTAGGGGAATCGCCTGACATTTTTTCACCAGATGGTTGGTAAGGCTGTCAATGCGACCCTTGGGGAACACTTCTCCGCAGGCTTTGCACGTATGCTGGTAGCGATTGCTCGCGTCTTCCAGCTTGGGACCTCGGTGGAAGAACTCGAGGATGAGTTGGTTGGGTTTGCGACCCATTGTGAGGGATGGCCGTGGACGTGTTTTTGGAAGGTTTTCACGTGTCGTTTAGCGGTATAGTGACAGTGAACAGTCGGCCAGAGCAATCGACGTGTCGCTCGTTCAGACTAGGCAGTGTATCCCGCCAAGCTGATAGGTCTGTGGACTCGGATTAGAAATGGGGAATGTGGGATGTGGGAGGAAAATCACACACACAGTCACAAGGACTGCAAGGCCCAGGCTGTGAACCTCAGATAGGACCAGTAGCCTCAGAAGAGACTCGAAATGGAATTTAGAAAAACGAATCTCGAGATGATCGAGTCGATGATGTGCGGGCAAAACCAGGGCAGTAGAGGGCGGTCTGGGAATCGCAAGGGGAGGAACACGCGATGGAAGCTTCACCGCACGAAAGGCGGTGATGTCTTCAAGGCGGTAGGAGAAAGGCGGTGATGAAAGAAGAATAAGGATATCTCGATATCAACTTGGATAGGAGACGAGGGAAAGGATGAGTTGTTACGGGATGGGGTTGAAGAAGAGAAGAGGTGAGAAATGGAGGGAGAGGATTTATTAGTCACTTTGTGCCACTGTGACTGCCACTCCCTCTCTCTGAATCTCTCTCTCTCCTTCTGTATGGAAACTCTATATATGGGGAGTTATGCAAGCTGTATCATTTCTTTTTCTTTTTTTCTTTTTTTAAGGGGTTGATAATATGTGTCTACTTGATACCTAGCAATACAAATGACTGGCATACATACTACGCCTACATGTTGGAAAACAGCCAATCTAAGAATATCGTCATTCCCGTGCCTATATTTCGGTGCTTCCCCCCGGGGCCCCAAACCTCAATTTCCCCCTTTTGTGTATGGCCAATACTAACAACACTCAGAACTGATACTCTCATGAACCTATGGATGGAACCTTCATGCTCATCAACAAATACGGTGCTCGGGAGGCCGCCAGGGCACACCCAACAGAGCAAAGATCCGACGTTCGTTCCGGCCCTCAAGCAGCCGACCCCCATTCAGTTTCACTTGCTGGTTCCGAAGCACATCGGTATAAAGGCCCTTTTGGTTCAAGCACATGCCTTTCTTGCGTGCCAGCAGTCTCATACTGCGGTTGAATATATCATTCCCCGTAAAGTATATCAACGCCGCTCCGATCTCCGCATCAGGAACGAACAATAAATCGATCCGACGCCACAGGGTGGTGCCAGGTAGGGCTGATGCACCGTGCCATTTAGATCCATCCTGATGCGACGAGATGGCAAGGCTAGCCTGCAGAAAGCCACTACTGAACAATCTAGGTACAACAAGACCGAGCATCGTAATGCGGATTTGCTCAAGCGAGGCACCAGGTTTGGTGATCAGACAGTCCACGTCCCCGCAGGTGAGTGCCCCGCGGCGGTAAGAGCCCGAGACGATCACCTGCATATCCCTATCCACAGCCTGCACCGCCTTTCGCACGATCGCCCCGTGGGCTTCAACCTCCTTGCGGGGGATTCGTTGCGCGAAGTCGCTGTGGCGTTCCACCCCAATACGCTGCTGTTTAGTCAATGGAGCTCTTTCCAATAAATCCTTCAGAGACCTGTAGCCCTGTGCGACCCATTTGGAGGCCTGGGGAAGGCCAGCACCATAGACGCCGAGAAATTCTTTGATTATCAGGTCTTCTGGGGTATTATTGGTGTTCTCGAGACGACGAAGGCGGTTAGTCATGACAATTTCTTCGATTTTGTCAGCCAACCGCTCTCCGATACCAGGGATGGCCCGAGCCTGTGTTCGCGTAACAATCTTGTTTGGTTGCTTTCGCAAAGCGCTGATGGCTTTGCGATAGGCCATAACCCGCCACTGGTCTGCAGTCTGGGTGTAGTATTCCAGCATTTGCTCAAGTACCTCAATGGTTCCGCTGTTTGGGACGTCAAGCTTCGTGTCCGGATCGAACTTCTGCATACAGGCGAAACCTTTTGTCCAGTCGGATTTTCCTTTGCCCTTGCCTTCTCCGGTGGATGTTTTTGGTGTTTTCCAACTTGACTCCTCCCCTGAGCTCGAGGTTTCGTTATCGGAAGCACCAGCAGATTCGTCAACGGGAAATTCGACTGGATCCAGAGGCTGGTTGTAAAGATCAGTTCTGTGAACTTTCGCCGACGGGGAAGTAGTTTTACCAAATGACTTGTGGCCTTAGCCTCGTCTATTATATCATCCAGTGCATCTCGCTCCCGACTTCCTCTTTTACAAGCTTCTTCGGCTGCAGGTTCATGGACCGGTTCAGAGATCATATTATTGGGCACACTTTCCGGTACAATTTCTGGTAAGTCTTTTGGCAAGGAGTTTGGCGTCGGTTTCTTGACTGGCGATAAGCAACGTTCCGGAGACTGGTTTTTCTCCCGCCGCGATGGTTTCAATGGAAGAGAATCAGGAAGTGGTGGTTCCACAACTGGAGACTTCTGCTTCTCGGCAGTCGTTGGAGTTCCGTTGGGACGAAATCGAAGGTGCGAGGTATCAAGAACGGAACGAAACTGGATACATTCGGATGGATATGATTCATTGACAAGAGCGACATTCGTCTACAGCGGTTAATATTAAAGTCTGGGTATCTCGTGAATGAACCTACTGGCAAGGATTCAAGTTTGAGGTAGTTAAGGAGATCGGTCAATAACAAGTTCTTGTCCATAATCACATGAGTGACATCGGTAGCCCAATTTTGACTCCATCGTGCACCATAATCCTGCGCTCGTTGAATGCGCAATCGTCGGAATGGAGATACATCGTTGTTTGGGAAGAAGACTGGTATTGAGAGTTCAGTGAGAGTAGGCTGTGGGATATCTAGACTACTTACAAAAGACCAATCCCTTGAAGATCTGCTGGTCAACTGGGATTATCTTAGCATTATTGGTCTTTCTTTTCTTTTGAGGAGGCCCTGCGCTCTTGATAGCAGGCATAGTTCCAGCTGTCCGAGGGCGGTTCGTAGGGGCAGGCTTAGCGACAGCGAACGGACTGCCTCTCTTGCTTTGAAGGTCACACGAAGATATAGGGTCCGAATTTGCTCGAATACGCTCCGCGAAAGGAGCGACTTTGTTTGGATTGGGTTTGTCGAGTCCTTTGTCTGCAGAAGTTAGAAGATTCCCCCAGCTATCATCCTCTTCATCTTGATCATCTGAGTCATCCAGCCGATCAAGAGCCGTAAAAAAGCTCTTTTTAGTTGGAAATAGGTCCTTCATAGTAGGCTAGTCCGGATTCCAATGGAGGGGCGGCTGCCTACGCCAGGGGTGGTTCATTATATAGGCTAGACCTCGGGGGTCACTGTTACCGCACATCCATGGATGACTCGAGAGCAATGGAAGCGTAATGGTCCGAAAACTTCCTTGGGCCACTCGGACCCGTGGATGCGAGACGCGATTGACTGGCGCGAAATGGGCGCCAAGTCACGTGGCCTAATTTAGATATTCACAGAGTGACCTATAACGAGGAATATCGAATCCGTTTGGAAATAGCCCCCTTGGGTAGACCTAGGTGGTACCATAAGTTATCATTCTAAACATGTATTTCACGATCTATTACCTCCCAATAATAGAACTAGCATCGACGACTATTCCCAATTTGGAAATATTATGTCATGTGACTCTTGATTTCCATGGAAGATCAAATGCGCGGACAAGTTCGAAAGCAATAACCTCACAATCCACCACCCTACACACGGCCCGTTGACTGATAGACCGTGAGCCAATATGTGGAAATCCGCCCTCCCCACATTTGTGGCCGACCTTTCCCTCCTGCAGACTGGCCGCTGTCTAAGCTGCCAATTCCGCAACCCAGCAACTCTCTCCCAGCTACGGACCAAACCCTTTTCTCTGCGCCAATATTCCAGCAAGCCCGAGAAACCAATCGACACAAAAGACCCCGCTCCTGTGAAACGAAACATAAGAAATGAGGCACACCGCCTATCGACTGCCATCGAATTCAAACAGAACCAGTCCCAGGATGGACCTCAGCCTGGCGACGCAGACTTTGTTCCTCCAAGCCTAGATCGGCCCATCGGTAGCCCGCAAGCACCCTTAGAAGGACAGAATACAGGTATTGACACGCGGTCCTTGCGCCAGCGGCGCGACGACTTCACCAACTATGACCGGCACATCAAGCGGCGCAAGGAATTGTACGATTTTGCCTTTCCCCCTTCTCTTCTTAACACCCCGGGATATAGCCCAAATCCGGAAATAGTAGGGCTGATAAACAATTGCAACTCATAGGACAAAGCAAGTCGCCAAGCCGTATTTCCGCGAATGGTCCAATCTCCGCTTCGCCGAGGGCAAGACCTTTGTCTCGAACCCGCGGCTCTTCAAAGCCGACAGAGCCCTTTACTTCCCGAACATGCGCGGCGTAACTTTGGCAACGCCCAAGGACCCCCAGGACACCACGACGCAGCTGCGCGGCAGCATCTCTGTTGTAAACTTGTTCTCGAGCGTGTGGGCTGAGAGCCAGGTTGCGACGTTTACAGGGCCAGAGCAGAACCCGGCACTTGTGGAGGCGATGGCCAGCGGAGGAAAAATGGTGCAGAGGATTGATATCAATCTCGAGGAGAACCGGTTGAAGGCGTTTCTGGTGAAGATGTTCATGTGGCGGATGCGGCAGAAATTGCCCAAGCAGCAGCATTCGCGCTACTTCCTTGTGCAGAAGGGTTTCGTTCAGGCACTCAAGGAGACCATTGGCATGATGAATTCTAAGGTCGGCTATGTTTACCTGGTTGATTCGGAGTGTCGCATTCGCTGGGCGGGGAGTGGACCGGCTGAAAAGTCTGAGTTGGAGGGACTCAATGCTGGTGTGCGGAAGCTTATTGAGGAGAAGAAGGATGTTCTCCGGGTTCAGGATCCATCTCGCAAGTATTGATTAAGGTTGTGATGAGAAGGATTACCTGAACTGGAGCCTTTGATGTGATTTCATTCCGCTCTCGGTTGGATTTGTACATACAATAGAGAAACTGTATAATAGAAAGTATAAATAGGCGCCTTCGAGACCCTTTCACGAGAATTATCATCGATTCTGTCGCATCCCCCATCAAGGGGGACTCGGAACATGCCTAAACCCAAACGCCTTCGAGAAATCCACTCGCTAGAGAGCAGCAATCGACATAAGAACAATAAGACATAGGGACGGCGGTGTCACTGAGCTACCGCCGGAGCCTCGACTCCATACTTTACCGGAAGAACAGCAACATCAAAAAGCAGAACCCAATGAAGCATCCGAGGATAATAGCATCCCGCCTCTTCTTGTTTCCAATCTTGCCGATGAGATAGTTCATACCGGGGACACTGCCAGCAGCTCCGACAATACGCCGATTAATGTTGGCAATAGTCTCGCTCTGGACACCGAAGTTCTCATTGATGGCATACGCCTGGCTCAGCACGCCGTCCATCATACTGTGGCTGTTCTCGACTCGGCCCCGCTCTTCAAGCATGTACTCGGCCTCGGCAGCGGCGGGGTTGGATGCGCGATAGGAGCTGATGTCTGAACGGACGTTAGAGAGTAGGTTTGCGCGGTCACGCGATTCAGAAATAGCTGCGGTCAGACGTTGAAGCTCGCGGCGGTGGTCTTGGAGTATTTCGCGGTGGCGGGAGACATTGTTCTGTTTAAGGGCGGAGGCAGTGAGGGTGGCTTCGGAGTCGAGTAGACGGGATAGTTGGGCGATAACAGCCTCGCGCTGTACGGTCAATTAGTTGTCGGTGCTTTTCTCTCTGTTACATGTCGGTGAATGGACGTACTCTTTCGAGGAGGTCTTTCAATTGCGATTCAAGCCGCAGCTCCTCCTCCGTGGGTGACGGCGGAGGTTTGGTTATGGATGCAAATTGTGAATAGGTGTGGAAAAGGTTCTCGGTCTATCGTTGCATCAGTTAATATTCGTATAGGGCTCCTGATGAGGAGATATTGGTACCTGAGTTTCAAGCGACCGTGCTTGTTGCCGGAGCTGTGTCCAACCTGAGCTAGTTGAGGATGCCATGGTAGGCAAGGAATATGTATAGTTTGGATATGAAGTCACCGGAGAGATCTGATATGTTTAAGAGTTTCTTTCAGACCAACTAGTCAACGTGCAAGGGCCGAGGTGCTAGTTAACTAGTTACCTGCTTGTCTATGTACGTAAGTGCCCATGACGGGGTAAAGTGCGCTAACCAAATACAGTAATTCTCTGCCCCGGATCCCAGGCACCTTCCGCCAGAAACTTCAGGCCTCAAATTCAGGCTTTAGTGCCACCGTAATCACGTGCACCCGCTAAAGTCACAAATTCGCTTAGCCCTAGTCCCACAACCAGTCGCAAATTGACCCTCGGACATCTTCAATTCTCAACGTCGACAACCCACACAATTCAACGCCACCATGGTATGTCGTGCTGTGCTACGGCTCTGATATCAAAATGCTGATGAATCGCTCTTTTTTTGCAGTCGTCCAAGGTCAAGGCTGGTCAGCTCTGGGGCAAGAACAAGGATGAGCTCGCCACACAGCTCGAGGAGTTGAAGTTGGAGCTTAACCAGCTCCGCGTTCAGAAGATCTCTTCCGGCGCTTCCTCCAAGACTCAGAGAATGTGCGTATTCGACACCCCCCGATATTTCATTTTTTGTGCGGATGGGATTTGAAGATCTGCGGGATGGGAACGATCGAGAACCCGGGCCAGACAACGTGCAAGAAGATTACGCCAACATTCAACCAAGGGATCAACGAGGAAGAGGTGGATTACACGATCTGGCAGACCGCGCACGATACTGGGGCCATCGATATTCGAGATTTGATACTGACGGAAATTTTTTTTTCTAGCGGCGAGGTTCGCAAGTCGATCGCTCGTGTTCTCACTGTCATCAACGCCAACCAGCGCGCTCAGCTGCGTCTGTTCTACAAGAACAAGAAGTACCTCCCGCTCGACCTCCGCCCCAAGCTCACTCGCGAGATCCGCCGCCGTCTCACCAAGCACGAGCGTACCCAGACCACCGACAAGCTCCGCAAGCGTGCCATCCACTTCCCCCAGCGGAAGTACGCTGTTAAGGTATGATACTCCGACAATCCAGCGCAGGAACAGGCGGAATGAGGGTTCATAGATGTTCATCTTTGCCCTCGCCACCAAGGACCTCACCCGTCAGACGAACCGAAGCAACCGAGCACAATGCTGACGATCTATTTCCTGCAGGCTTAAACGCAGAACTTGTTCGGATATGGAGTTTTGTGGGAAGACGTTGCTGGCCTTGGACATAAGCAGGACGTGACAGTTGGATCCGAAAGCTTATGGAGGGGTCGGTTTTCTCTTTTTTTTTACATCCAAAAAATGGAATTTGATTATGTATCTAAATAGGATGCAAATCGACTCTTGACATGACATGATTTTAGACATTCTCCAAGCTTCCTTACTCTTGCTCGCATGTAAGACCAGTGACGATATCTCACGGAGATGCATAGTCTCAGGACTCGGTGATATATATTTCTACAATATACAAGTTTTGTGTGGTCCGCATTTCTAATCTACATGGCTTGAGTACAAAGCAAACATAACTGTCGGATTAAAGATATCTTGCTTTGGTCACAAGGGAATCTAATGCGAGACATCCAAATACCACCCCAAGTCTACCTAAGATTAATATAAAAATGTTTGAAAACCAATATATCCTCACATCCTAAAATAGCTAACCCGACATTACCCTCGGTCAAAGCTAGAATGCGAGCCATAGTATCCAATCTCAGCCTCGACGTTCCAAGTCTAGGTAATCCGGTTGCCATTGCCATTTGCACTCGCAGTACCAATCCCCAGAACCCCAGTATCTGTCTCAAGAACCCACATGCCCCCGCAAAGACAAGACCGCAACAGCCCCAGCTTAGCAATCATCTTGAACGACAGAAGCGACCGGGGCAGATTCGTATCACCAGAGACTTCACAGCAACGCGCACACCGGCGTTTCTTTACCGGCGCCACGCGACCATCATTCCCCAACGGCAACGGCGGGCGCAGCGGGCACTTCTTGAGGATATCGACCTCACGGTGCCTCCGGTACAGCGCCGTGCGTCGGTCATTTCCAAAACCAAGCCAGCTATAGTCCCCGAGGTAGATCGCCATGCGGTTGATCTCGGATTTGAGCGCCGGGACTGTCTGTCGGAGGAGGGTGGCCACGGCAGTAGTGAGGACTGGCGGGATGCGCGCATTAACCAGCAATTCCTTTTCCGGGCCGGGTCTTTCGGCATCGCCGAAGCCAGCGCCTTGGTAGGCGTGCTTCACGGCTGAGTCCACTCCTGCCAGGAACTTCTCATACACGTCGATTCGTACCGGCGATGATTCTAGTGTTTGGCAGATCTCTGTGTAGTAGATTCGGGAGTCGCCTAGAAGAGAGGCGGGGTTTGCGCTAGCGAAACCAGCGTGCACGCCGCGGAGGCCACGGCAGATGAAGCGGAGGAAGGCGCGCGACATGCTTGAGAGGAGGATTAGGAGGGGGAGAGAGGAAGAGTTTTTCACTGTAAAAGGGTGAGCGAAGCTGGAGTTGGTTATTAAGAGGTTCCTTACACTTCTGTGTGAATGCTTCTGAATCATCGAATACATCTTCGAATTCGTCGGCCATGTCGAAGATTTCGCTCAGAAGAAAATGAGAGAAGTCTAGTGTCCATTTGGTGTTACCCAATACCATGCGTAGAACGTCTTTTGTTTCAATTAGCAACGGATAACGATAAAATGGGCTTTCTTTGAACTCACCTGGATCATGCGATTCTGTCTGGCCTCCCTTATTATACTGGAAGAAATATGCGAATAGAACTGAGGCATGTCTGAGTTGAAGGCTTGCCCATGGCACGGCCGATGAGAGGTTGCGGCGCTTGAGTCTCCCTTTGAAGCCCAGTCCGGCCTGTAAGCTGAGACAACGAGGTATGTACGGATGGCTCATGAGTTTGTCCTGTTCGGCTGTAAAGTTGCAATTGACTGGCAGTGCACGGTACACCTCGCTGATGAATGTGGTTTGAGCCTCTTTGGGAGTTGTCAGTGGATTTGATATTATCAATACGAAGGTTTTCAAAGCACTCACCTAGTGATAGCTGCCCAAGAGCAACCATGAGTATGTCATCTGTATTATAATCAACGCCACATCCTCGACTGAATGCCAATGTCAAAGCCGCAATGGCCGCGGAAAGATTGTCTGCATGCCTCGGTCAGTATTTTTATTTCATAAAAGTGACCTGATAGGCCATCTGGAAGATACATACTCTCGTCATAGAGACCCTCCGTGGATCCAAATGAATGCTCCATCGCCCTCAGTTGCATATGTCCGTCACTATCCAGCGTGACGGCAACGCAAGCATTAGGAGAGAAAGCAATGTGAAGACCTGTCCATGTCAGTTCTAGCCACGCCACTATCGTTTAGTTTCGTACCTGATGTTTCGAGCGGGTACTGGAACCCAGCCTGGGCCAGACAGGTCACTGCGCTTGAATCGTCAAGACCGTTCAGAACGGCCATTGTCCGTGTGTCGTAGCAAGTTATTGAGCTGTCATCATGACTGACAGCCAAGACTGTCCCATGCTCTACTAAATCGACCGAGACAATGTACTTATCGCAATAAACATTCTCCAGCCTCCGCAGTTCCATTTTGGGCTGAGGATAGGTCAGTATCGATTCCACGCAACAGTCAAATATCGAGGAATGCACACCTTTGCTTGAGCGTTGCTCTTTTTTGACGTCACTTCGTCAAACTTGGGATGGAGGATCTGCGGGGCAGATTCCAAATGCCACCTGACAATCACACTCGGTGGGCCTTGCTGGTCTGGATAATCATGCATGGCGTGGAGAGGCTTCGATAAGACAGCCAGGATCCAAGGGTTAGCAGTGGACCCCGCGAGGCTATCAAACTGTCCCGGCATGATCTCTAGTCGTGTCAACGAGTATACCGAGTTCAAAAACGGCAAAGACTGATCGTGATGGTCCGGGCCCCGGTTAACGTTCAATATATTGTTAGGCATGTCGACTTTACAGTGGATCAAACGGAAGGTGGGGATAGGGAATTGGCCAGGCAGTTTTCCCTGTGCCGGCTCCCATTGTGGCGGGTTCCAGCTGATGTGCACTCTATAAAGACACATTTTCTGGCATGCGGAGTAGGTGGAGAGAAGGATCCCAGCTGTTTTGATGTGTCAGTGATGGCAGGAAATGGAGCTCCGACTGAAAGACAATACCTTGTGTTGCGGTCATGGATGCATGCGTTAATAGTCTATCCGAGTACCCTGTGTTCTTCAGTTCGGCTGGCAGCTCGGCCCATTTGCTGTCGGGGTTTTGATATATCAGCTTGATCTGGCCGGCTCTGGTCACACATATCAGTGCGCCTTTGTTGGCTGGGTGGAATGGCCCGACGGGGCGTCGACGGAAAGGCGAATATGCCCATCGGCCATTCACCTTGGCTGCTTGATGAAATGCATGCACCTATATTACCAGTTAGAGTCCTTTCACTCTTATCTTGATATATCGATGGATAATACAAGGGGACTCAACGTACATAACGCTGGGAGTTCAGCCACATCATCCCAACAACCTGGCTGCCATCATCGCCGGAGTCAAATGAGGCTTGACGCAAGCCTGTGATGCTGTTCAGTGCAATTGAAATGGAATAGATTGATACCCGACCGGAACAGTCGACAACGGCCAGTTCTGAGCCTGTTTCATTCCATGATAGATGGGCCAGTTGAGTGCCATTATGGGCCTCCAAGACTGGAGCCAAAGATGACTCTTCCCCGAGCACCCATTTGCCATCTGATGGGCGGCATTGGAGATAGCGGATAATAACCCGGATTCCGTCTGGGGAAATAGATGCAATACATCCCATCCGAGACCAGGCGATTTTCCTAGCAGATGGTTAGTGCTGGAATTTGGATGTGCAACATTTTTCCAAGCTTACTGGCAGCACCCTGATAGACGCATTTCATCTAAGCATTGTGCTAGACCTTTGATTGGGGAGGCGGTCGGCAAGCCCAGCTCCAGGGAGTTGGGTTCTCCAAAGAGATCATCCACATCGATACCGTCCTCCATGATCAAGGGCATGATATTATCGGACCACTTGTCAAATGTGTTTGATGATCAGGGAATCAATAGAGCAGCATAGCTTCATAGAGTTCCTCGCACCAATGAATATCAGAGATGGGCTTTATTATTATTTGGTCAAAGGGGGAGTGGATTCCCGAGATCGGCACCCAATGTTCGAGAAGATATCCCAAACACCAACAAGGATGTCACCGTCAATGCAGCAATTCCCGATGTCAATATGAGGGGGACCATAGACCAAATCCAGATGTTCCTATGCCGTCAGCGCCTGGACCTCCAGGGACCAACCCAGTGATCTGCTTAGTCAGACCTCGTGACACGGATCAGGTGACGGGTAGCCCTGCCAACGACCGCTGACCAATCAGGGGGAATATCAGGTGACCCACTATTTAGCAGAGCGAATCACTGCCGGTCCCTTGAACTGTCAAAACATGGAAAACAGAAAAAGAGTGGCAGGAAAAATAGAAAGAAAATAGCCAAAAATAAGAGAATAATCGGAGAAGCACAATCGGAAGTATCAAGCGCCGGATTAGGGCGTGAAAGCGCAATTGACTACTATAAACCCCCTACAAAGTACGATCAACGGGGCTTCAATGGCATCGGGGCATCAAAGACTCTCTCGCGCTGGACTACGGAGTAATTCCCTCTGGATTTCCGAAGTATACAGCGTAGCAACCTTGAAGTCTTAAACCCACAGCCGTTCGCATCAAAATAACGTCGAGTCCCGCCCTTCCCGGTTCGGTTCGCTCAAATCAATTTGCTCCTCAGCTCAACATTCCTAAATCCATTCGGCCAAAACAAAGACTGTTTTTTTATCTGTGGCCCGCTCTTTTTTCTATTCTGTTTTTCTCCGGCCCATAGAGCCCTGAAGCGCACGAGTTTCATTAATGTTCCCCCCCCCCTAACGCTGACCTCATCGTCAACTTCCTTCAGAGCTACAACTTTCGACCTACAACTATTCCTACTCTTTTCTACCCTCTCTTCTATCTATCTCGAGGTCTTACGCGTCATTGATTCTTGATTGATCTTTATTCCGCATACATTCATGATTCCTCTTTTCGAGGTTTTCTACGGTCTGTGAGCAATTTGGAGGTACCACTCGGTCCTTTTCGCCCCGATTCCCCCTGGGGGTGAACATTCTCCTACGCCGTGACACCTTTCAACCCATTCGCAACTCCCACGCAGCCATGGGGGATCTCAATTTGGATTTCTCATCCGATTCGGAGTTGAGCTCCGTGCCGTCATCACCAACATTAGCAGCGCAGTCATCACCCGAGCCAGCAGAGCGGTACCCAACGCCTTCATCCCAAGTGGGAGCTGAGTCTGCTGAGGGTTCTGCGCGCCAAGCCCGTCCCGCAAAGAGGAGACGAAACCCCCTACCAAAGGAACGAACTACTCAATATCTCGATCTATCTGAACCTCTCTATGAACAAAATGCCCAACACTATTTGCTAGTTCAAACTCTGCGTCATCAAAAAGACATTGTCGTCATCGCTGGCGCTGGAATTTCCACGGCCGCGGGTAGTAAGTTTCTGCTCTAAGGATTCTGCCATGTTTGAGCCGACACTCATAACTCTGATAGTTCCGGACTTCCGCTCCACAGATGGGCTCTTCAAATCATTGCAGAAAAAGCACAATCTAAAAGCTTCCGGCAAGCTTCTTTTCGATGCTGCCGTCTACCAGGATGACGCATTGACGGCGCCCTTCCACGAAATGGTCCGGTCGCTGTCGGCGGAGGTTGCTAATATTAAGCCCACCGCCTTCCACCAAATGCTTGCCCGATTAGGTATCGAGTCTCGCCTGAAGCGACTTTACACCCAAAATATCGATGGGATTGAAACCTCTATGCAGCCACTGGCGACTGAGGTCCCACTTAACGTCAAGGGCAGTTGGCCAGTCACTATTCAACTGCACGGCAGTATTGAGAAGATGGTATGCCAGAAGTGTTGCTACCTCGACAACTTCAACCCCGACATGTTCATGAAAGCCGACCCGCCCGCTTGCACAGAATGTATTGAGACCGACGAAGCCCGCCAAATCGGCGGTCACCGAAGCCACGGAATTGGCCGCATGCGCCCGCGCATCGTGCTCTACAATGAGCACAATCCTGACGAAGAGGCAATCACCTCCGTGATGAACGCCGATATCAAGTCCCGTCCTCGTGTCCTAATTGTCGCCGGGACCAGCTTGAAGATTCCCGGAGTCCGTCGACTCGTCAAGAGCTTGTGCACGATGATCCGCAGTCGCAAGGATGGTGTCACGATGTTCATCAACAACGAACCACCAAGCGGCAAAGAATTCGATAACTGCTTTGACTTGATCGTCAAGGGGTCATGTGATGAAGTTGCACATGAAGTTAACCTCAAGTCATGGGAGTCAGAGGACACTACCCCATACGTGTACGAATCCACGCCCGAGCCCATTCTTCGTCCCTCAAATTCCACGGGCATTTCTGTCGTAGTCACACCGAAAAAGAGACCTCGTGCAGACACTGGTCTCGCCACGCCTTCTTCCAGCCACGACGAGAAGCCCACGAAAAAGCCAGTCACCAAAGCTTCGAAAATCAAGATCCAAAACCCAGCAAGCAGTGGCCGGTCCATCAAAGATATTATCAAGAAAGAAAAGCCTGCTGCTCGCAAGCCTACCTCCAAGTTCATCACCAAGCCCGCCCCCAATCCTCGACCCAAAAAGGCCGCAACAGCCGCCGCCTCGAAAAAGAGTGCCATACCCGCCGTTCCGGTCAAGAAAATCGCCTCGTTCGGCCGTGTTACCAAAACCTCTCAATATGCTGGCAAGCTCGTTGCAAAGGCCGACGGCAAACCTATGCAACCGGTCTCAGCGGGCGCCTCGAGGAACAACGGTCCTCTGCCAACAACAGAGCAGCCCGAGAAGGCAGACATGCTCGATACAGAGTCTCTTCCTCGGCCAGTGGCTTCCTCTTGACTATTCTATGTTCTAGATCCTGTACTGATCTTCTATTCTATGTTGGCTGCAAGTTCATGACATGATGCATGGTTACCGAATGGCGTCCTTGGTGTTATTTCCCTTCATTGTCTTTCCGGTGCCTTCCCCTTATCCCCTTCTGGGATTTCCGTTTCTTCACTTATGTTTACATACTTCTCTTCGTGGACTGTATTCCTACTTGCATCACCTGCGTTTGCTTTAGGTTGATGATTGCTGCTGTCCTCTTTTCGAAAGATACCAATTGATAGACCACGGTTTCTCGCATGGGTTGGCTCGGGCGTTTTTGGGACGAAGCTGGCTTGTTCCAGCGTGATGGGGTTTCCTTGTTCTATTTCTTTTTCCTTATTCTTACCTTCGCTCATGCCAATCTGCATGGGTGTTTCATGTTGGATTATCTAAATGAGATCTCTACTTGAGTTCCACCTACACATTTTGTCAGGTGCTGTCTTGTTTAATACTCTTTCCTTGTTCTACTAGGAAACAAGATGGTTTCTTTTCCTTTGTTTTGTGTCTGTAATCTTTAGTGTAGTAGGGCATTGGGGGTTGATATAAACATCAACTCCTGGCTGCGCAACTGTAATGTACGTGACATGTCGAGGATTGTTATACTATATTCTGGACTTCATCAAAGTTTACCATCTTCGACTGTATCCAAGTAGATATCAACAGAGTGCAGCATAAAATCCATTCGTCATTATGTGTATAGTACAGCAGAAAACATCCTTTTCATTTGCCAGTCAGTCTCTCCCAATGCCGTCCAGAGTGAGTTGTCTTTGGCTCATTCACATAGACATGGCCTGGATAGTTAGCCCAACCCAAGATCATCCCGTAACTGACTACCAGGCCCATCCTCATCTTCATCCGTCTCCTCGGCATCAGGATCATAAGGCCCCCTCCTCGCACCAGGCTCACGGTCCAAATCCTCCACATGCTCAAGGTTATCCTCACGCGGCGTGCGATCTTCCTCCTCTTCCTCCTCCTCAGTCTCATCCTCTTCTTCCTCTTCCTCTTCAACATCTTCCTCTTGAGTCTCATCTCCATCATCTCCAGCAGTCGGACCAACAGCTTTCTCCACACTCACGCCCCGCTTCACCCTTTTCGCGGGGTTATCAAGCATATCGACATCAGCATCGGCCTGGGTCGCGCCTTCGCCTAACGCATCCTCCGTGGAGCCATTCTCATCTGCCTTCTTTGGCTTGCGCTTCCCGGCTTTTATTTCCATATATGCCTCCAGTTCCTGTTCGAGCCTGCCGCGGAAAGAGTCGAGTTCCAGCTCGGAGAGGGCGTTGAAGACGTCTGATGGGGCAATGGTGCGTTTGAGGGTTGCATCGTTGGCGCTAGGAAAGCGAGGGTTAGTTCGACATATCATACCATGGGATAGAGTAGAGCAAATCGTGCTTTACCATCCAACATATTTGGGACTGGAAGCACGCCAATGGCAGCGGGGTAAGGGTGAAACATACTGTGAAGACAGATAAGAAACAAACACCGTAGCAGCCTTCTGCATAGCCAATACAGCGTCCTTCTGGATCGTCGTATTCGGCGGGAGAACCGACTTGGCGAGACGAATCGTCAGTGAGCGTGGTAGGAGATAGTCCTATGGATTACCGGAGATAGCGTTAGCCTGGTCTGGTTCCTCCCCTGCCCATGCGTATATGAAGAGCCCATGGGTATGGTGACATCCTTTAATACGCAATGCATGTTCATGTTGTCTTACCTCGACACTTGCGCCCGCCTCAGCCCGAGCCTTCAACTGCTGCTCCGTCGCAAAGACGGGCTTGTCGGTGTGCGCCACTGGAGACGAGTGCTGGAGCAGGGAATCATCAGGATCAGCGGGCGTCACTGAGGACGTGGATTTGCGGGGTGGCATTTTTGTATGTTTGAAGCAGGTAGGTAGGTGCCTTCGTGGCGGTTGGTTCAAGGGATCGGGGGGTTGACGATCTGGGCCCCCCTTGGATATTGAATCGAATCAAGGCCTGATTGTTTCTCTGTGAAGGTCTTGAGGGTTGTGTCTAACTTTGGGCGGCAGTTAACTATAGGCTTTGAAGAGATAACGTTCGAGGGTTGCAAGGAAGACGCGCCAACGCGTTAGATTTCTCGATGCGCGAGTGTGGGGGGCTTGGCGGTGATGTCTACTCTACTTCGACATTATTTATATTTCTATATTCACTTCTACAATAATATTTATTACAATCTACAGTTTTGGTGGGGTTTATTTGCAAGGAATTGATTTTACTGATGTTTTTATACCATTGAAATTGAGATCAAGCCTAGGGAAGGATGGAATGCCAACATAAAACGCCCACTTTTTGGTATCCAGAAAGATAGAATCAAATAGATAATGAGTTCATAACACGAGCAGGAAGAGCGGCCCTTACTCGACCATCTCATCGTCATCACCTTTTCCATTGCCCCAGAGACCCTCGATGCTGAACTCCTTGGCCCACTCGGTGACAACCTTTGTGGTGTCAACACCAGGCTCGATATCGCCAGCAGGAGCATCTGCCGAAACCACAGGCAGCACGGGTGCAGTGGCCCAGCCTTGAATGCGGCCATCTCTCCAGTCGTTGATAACGGTCATGGCAGCGCTCTCGATGTTGGGGATACCGTGCTTTCCGAGACGGCCGCGCTTGCGTGCCACTTGGACCAAGAAGTCGGTGGTTTTATCGCCATTGCCAGGGAAGAGGGCGGTGATGCCGTACAACTCGAGCATCTTAGCGAGAAGGTTCTCCGATGAGGATAAACGCTTCATCAAGAGGTTGACTGCGGGAATGGGATCCTCGATCTGCTTGGGCGGGACAGCGTTGAGGAGAATCAAACGCGCCTGATCCTCTTGCTTCTTGTTCTTCTTGCTAGACTTGTCGGAGCTGGGGAAGACGATTCCGGGCGAGTCAATCAGCTTGAGTCTGCTGTCCAGCTTGACCTGGCGCAGGCTAGTGGTGACACCAGCCTCGGCGCCTGTGGGGCATGCGTTGCTTGAGCCCTTGTTCAGACGTGCGGTGAGTGCGTTGATGACGGACGACTTGCCGACATTAGGGTATCCAATGACACCGACGGAGATGGCTCGCTTCAACTGCTTGGCGCCGGCGTATGACTTGAGGGCACGGAAGAGTGTATCCGAAGTACCCTTGATTGTCAACTGCTTGTGGTCGAAGGTGTGTGCGTTGGAAGTGGTGCCGCTGGATGCCTTAAGGGGGAGAGTGGGGAAGGAGCGGCGCAGGTGAAGCAACCAAGCCTTGAGCACCGGCGGCGGAACCAGATCGATCTTGTTCAAAATGAGAATCAATCGCTTGTTACCACCGTCCGCCATCATGATCTCGCGCTCAATATCCTTAGAGCGGGTACCCTCCGGGTCGCGGGCATCGAGCACGTATAGCACGACATCGGCGTTGTCAGTGACCTGCTTGAATACCTTGTCGAATTGGCGTCTTGAGCTCTCCTTTGAGTAAGACTTTGAGTTGACCAATGGCGGGGCAGATTCGTCAATAGTTGCGCCCTCCTCGAGGTCTTCATCCATCTCATCCTCGTCCTCGTCTTCATCTTCCTCCATGTCTTCGTCGTCGCTTTGGTTGTCCTCGTATTCTACGGCACGGGCGCGTGCTGAGGCGAGAAGAGCAGCCATAGGGTTCGAATCATTGCCCTCGGCATCCATATCATCATCCATAATATCGTTCTCATCGATGTCGACAGCCGCGGTGCCAGTCGCGGGCAGGTCTTCAGTCTTGCGGGTTTGTGCTGCCTCTCGAATACGTTTTTGCTCCTCGGCCTTCATGCGCTTTCGCTCTTCAATGTCATGGAGAAGCTTGTCCTTGCCGGGGAAGAGATTAGGAATGCCGGGGTCCTTCTTAAGTTTTGACCGCCATTCAGGGTTCTGCAAAGAACATAGTCAGAAACTTCGATCAGAACCATCACGCGGATATTGTCTGTAGTACCTTCTTTGCGAGCTTCTTTTGCTTTCTCGCCTTCTGAACAGCAGACTTTTCAATCTTATGCCTCAGGCGGACGGGAACCCGCTTGGAAGTCTTGCCTGTAGACCGTTAGAATTGCGCCTCAGAACCGCATGAGCGAGAGGTGAAAGAGTATCATACCAAAGCCGCTCTTAGTAACCATTTTCAATGCACGTATTTGTTGATCGCAAAGAAAAGTGCACAGCAAACCCTCAAAGTCTGTCCGTAACGGGAGTAGAAAAAGTTGAGTGCCAAGATTTCCCAGCCGATAAGCGGATTATTAGTTGGGCCGATCTCCGATAATTTTCAAATGACGATGACTAAGCATGCGGGACAGTTGCTAAATTAGGTACATACCCGACTCAGTGGAGGCATCGGGGATAAGCAAGAAATATATTATTTGATGACACCTTATCCTCCATTATCCTCCCTTGGAATTCTGGTTCCTCTTACTGTTGATATTTAACACAAAATTATCAACAGGCTGCTTCTTGTTTTTCACAAAATCGGCTTCTCTTTCTACTCACTATTGACTCCGCGCGCATTCAAGTCTCCCCGCATCCCCCACCATGTCCTCAGCAACAGGAACGTTCTCTGCGCCTGCGCAAGTCCACACATTCGATGGTCTTCTTTCTGACTTCGATGGCACAATTGTGGACTCGACTGATGGTATTCGATCCCTATTCAAGTCCTCCTAAGATCAATTGGAACCAATACTGATTATCCGGTACTGAATAGCCATTGTGAAGCACTGGCACAAGTGAGTCATAAACACCCAACATGACCGCCGCGCAAACTATCTAACATGAATTCCGCTTCAGATTTGGCAACGATCTCGGCGTCGACCCCAAGATTATCCTCGCGACCTCGCATGGCCGCCGCAGCATCGACGTAATGGGTATATACGACCCAACCAAGGCCAACTGGGACTGTACGTATATTGGATTCTAAACCCCCAAACCGATCGCTATCTTCCGATATAAGCAAAGGATATAAACTGACAATATTTCCTCGCCACAGATATCAATGAAGTCGAAGGCCGCATCCCGAAGGAATATGGCTCCGACGCCGTCGAGATCCCTGGTGGCCGCGACCTCCTAGCAGCCCTCGAGACCTCCGGCGCAAGATGGGGTGTTGTAACATCTGGCACGCGCCCTCTAGTCCACGGCTGGCTGGAAGTGCTCGGCCTCCCGCACCCCAAGAACCTGGTGACAGCAATGGATGTGCCGCTCGGCAAGCCGGACCCACGCTGCTACCTGCTAGGTCGGGAGCAGCTTGAGATCGAACATTCAACATCTATTGTCGTACTTGAGGATGCACCGTCTGGTATCCTGGCTGGTAAGGCTGCAGGGTTCAAAGTGATTGCGTTGAAGACGACGCATTCGCTGGAGCAGCTCCAGGAGGCTGGCGCAGATTGGATTGTGGAGGATTTGAGGAGCATTTCGGTCAAGGGGGTTGTTGATGGCCAGGTGCAGATCGAGATCAAGAATGCGTATCAATAGGTGGTTGTTGCCATCTCAGTTGCGCCGATTCGCTGCTGCATGGGCAGGGATGTGCTCTTTCATCCACAGCTGCGTGACGAGTTTCTTTGGGGTTGGATGCACAGCCTAGGCGTCTCATGGTAAAGATGTCATGACTTTTTATAGAATTAACGTGCACTACATACACGTTGGATTGTTAGATATATATTCAAATTTTCTAGACTTTTTTTATCAAACCAAGATTTGTCTTATTAGCGCAGCAGTCAGTTTTGTCTTGCTAGAGGACTTATACACTAGCAAATGACCACAATTTGTTCGTATTCTTCTGAAAAACGAGGATCACAGTTGGTGGTGTTGAAAAACGATACCTATACTAGAGAGGCAACCCGGATTCCAGCTGCTGTCTCAGACCATGTAACTGGCCAATTGGGCTTTTGAGTAGGACCGAATGCTCCCCGACCACAAGAACTAGGCTCTACATATCCCGAAACGGTACAAAGATAAGAGGTCCCGAAGTAGCTCAGGTGGTTCCCCGGCCGGGGATGTAATCGGGCCAGGCAAGGTGCAAATGCAAGATAGAATGTACTATGCACGAGTTCCACATACAACCCACCATGTGTAGGTAGTTAGAAGCAGGTATGGAGCTCACTCTAGCCTCGCACACGAATCAGCGGTGCTATCGCCGTTGCAATAAGTACGGACGCATTTAATGACAGCAGACATGTCTCATAACAAGGATGGCGGCTAGTCTAGATGATTCGACCGGCAAGGATCAAACCGTATAGCTGTTGACATGGTAACTGGACGCCCTAGACTACCATGGCGTGGCGGACACCTTTCGTGGTTATGCAGCTACGCAATCCTTGCAGCTCGAAGCCGGATTTCTTCAGCAGGGCGTTGCAGCATGCAAATGTACCTGCTACTCCCGTCTGATCCAATCAATCAGGCAGGGCGAGCCGCAAACTACCGTTCATGTACGCTTGAGCCCTCGATGGATGTGGAACCAGGCCATGAGCGCGGAAGTGCATCCCCGAGGGGAATGACTTCAGGATTGGGAAAACAATACCAGATCTGCTTTTATTGGAGCTGGGCGTTCTGGCTGCAGCCATAGAGGGTTCAGCAGCTGCACCTAGCTCTTTCGGGGAAAGGATTAGATGCTCACGAGGATATGACTGCTTTTCCTCCCGGCAACTTTGGAACAAAATCATTGTGTGAATGCCATTGGTGGGCCAATTGGTTCTGGGGTGGACACATCCTACCTGACTGGGGGAGCTTGGAGCGAGAGCCAACTCTCTCCAATGGTGTCGAGGAAGCCCACTCGGCCGGTGAGAACAGCATGCAAGGGGCCTAGGTCATTCCGCTCATGGGTCGGGAAGAGGTGATGTTCGAATGCAGACCTGGATATCATCACAATTAACCGAACCAAGAAAGGCGATATGGGAGAGCAGTCTCGCTCTAAATTTGAGGGATTCCTTGTCCATGACCCTATTACATTGAACTCTGTATGAGGATGTGTGATGACGCATGAGGGGCATGCAATCTCATCACATACAGCAGATTTGTCCTAATTCAGATCTGGACTATAGCCTTGGGATGCACCGGGTTGGGGGGCGTGTCCAATCATGGTGCAGACCGTTCCTCTTGTGGCTAGTTTTTGTAGATTATTCTGCTTATTCTGCGAGCTCGAGCACTGGTCCCCCGAAACTGACAAATACATAATGCCAAGGTTATAGTTATGCAGGGCGCTCGATATAGTTGCGCACCGCCACAGGCATTTGGTCAGCGCCACAAGGGATTCTCGAGGACGGATCTATCACATTGACAGATCTGCACGGCTGAGCCACCTGGCTTCTGGCAACCGAAATACTCCGAGCCCCTAAAATATCGTGGTTGACGAGTCGAGAAAAGCACTAAGCCATGCGCCGCCATGGATAGGGGTTTGATATCATAATCGGAGGGTGGAGGACGGTCCGACCTCGGCCCCAATTGACCGTCAATCTATGAAGGTTTGAGACCGAGGAATATTTCATTTTGCTATCCCACTGTCGATCACATCAATTTTTCCCGGAGAATTGTGTCCCATTGTCTTCAATTTTGCACACTCGGGCAGTGTGTGGTTGTTGTTGCAAGCCCGATATTTGAGATTGTGATTTCGGTGATGGGAGGGGATCCGTGCGGGAACTTGGAAATACGTTACGGATCGATCCAGGGGTCCCGAGGTCGTCATGGTAGATCCCCCGAACTTTTACTACGAAGTCGATCTCTGTGCAACATTGCTGAAATAGCCTAAATATGTACTCAAGTACGAGAATGGGGCTTGTTATACGGAGTACTTGGAACTCCGTACTCCATATGTTACTGCATTAAAGGCGTAGAGAACATCAGAGATCGGGGCCTCTCGGCCAGGCTAGAGTAATATCAAACTGGTCCATCTCTACGCTGCTCGGATTCGTCTATGATGTAGTGTACTCCCCATGAACTCGGACCATGAGACCATTTCGTGAGTGGGTTGGTGGGGCATGATGTGCCAAGGCGAAAGTGAGCACAATCGCCCAAAGGAAGGGGTCGTGAAGCTGTCGGGAGTATCATCGGGTGTGATGTGCGCCGATACGCGCCTTCATGCACAGAAGCGTGGACGGGAACCCGATTTATAAGTTTCTACATCGTCACAAGCACGTCCATCGCAGAATTACTGCTGAAGAGCCATAGCCAGGTATCGATACAAAGTTTGAGGGGATCGAAAAGCCACGTTGTGTACGGATACTCTCGTATGATCTACCCACTCCGTGGAGCTGCTAGTACCGTCTCAAACAAGGTCTTTGCTCTGGATTTTTCTCCGGAGCGATACCTCGGTGTCAATCACTCCACCATAGTCTTCTAATCTATGACTGGCTGACCGAGCATGATCAACCTAGGATCACTATAGCGTTGGGGTATTTTGGGTCAGATCATGCTACCAGATAGAGCAGTCAAAAGGTAGATCACTAAATCGAGGAGGGGTGCTCTTGTGGCTTACAGCTAGAGCAGAGGTTCCGCTAGGCCGGTTCATTGTTGCCTTATTCTCTGGTGCTACTATCCATGTGTCGACGAGGTCATAGTTCGGGTTCGCTATACGGTAGGAGGACAGGCGTTCGGGGATCTCTCGACTCCATAGTTTGAGATTCGTCGCCCAGGGATCTCGAGTGTTTGACTGTCAATTGTTCTGAACAGCTGAGGTGAAAGATTCTGAGATGCCCCATGGTAGAGTACTATCTACAATGTCCTCCGTATAATGGAACTGCCTACTTACCAAACCAAACGTAGAATGAAACAAAGTTGAGACGAAAGGTTACCATAGCGTCAAGGACAGCCCAGCAGTTACCGGATGTTCGGGCAGTGATCATCTTTAGGCGCATGTGCATGTTAAGGGGGTGGACAAAGTTGGGGCTGCAATCCTCGTGACTTGCGTGCATAGAACGTCTTATTCCAGACGTTTAGCGCTTGTACAACATAGAGCAGCTCCAACCAGAATCCCGGGAAAAGGCAAGATGGTGTCACATACGTCGAATATGGTTGGAGCCTGGAAAAAGCCGAATAACAGGGGGCACAAGATATGTGCTCAGAGAGGGGGCGCCACATCCAAAGAAAGAGATAAAGAAAAAAAGCTCGGCAGATCCTTGAGTGATCGACGGGGGATCTGTCGACTATTGATGTTTAGTTTGTCTTGGCTGACTGCCATGCTCCCGCACTAGGATGGATTGGTGCTAGTGGAAAGGGGGAGACTGTCAGTTACAGATAGCTGACACCTGGTTGCTTCAGGAGTCACTAGTCTACGGAGTCACTATTATACAATGTGCCTTTGTAGATAGAGTAGACATCATCATCATCGCTCTCCATGATCGTGACGATCCTCGAATCAAACAACCGTATTGTATCGGGGACCTGCCCGATCGTCTGACCCAGAGCACCGGTCTCCATTCACCCCGGTACGAGGGAACGCCTAGGACTCGACCGGGATGTTTAGGGAGGAAATGTGACTGTTACCTAAAGCAGATTGATTAGTTATGCAAGTCCGATCACCCACGGGTACGGAATTCCGTACCGATGTCTAGTTACAACTTGACGACGTCTTACGTGTAACTACTCCGTAGGGCTATGAACATACAGCATTGTACTCCTACGGCATTATCGCACGTAATTCGGTACTTACTAGCAGATCCACTGGTGTTTCTTTCCAAATTAAATTCTTCTATAGTGGACATGATTTTCTTTGCAGCGACGGGCACCTCCTGGGATCGGACATGACGCTAATGCAGGAACTGGGATTTTTTGCGTTTGTGTTTTTTTGGTTTGTGGAATTCGCGGGACACGAAATGGTGGTCCTCAAGTCGTGAAGAGATCTTACAGGAGGTGTATCCCGTCGTATATCGGTATTTTAAATCCTATAAAATACCGCGGGAGGCATCCGACCCAAACTCGGCTCTCCGCATCTGAACCCTGGCTCACCTTTGTTTAATCCGAAGCTTACTAGTATAAGGTACACTAGGTACATAGTTATAGGTAATTCCGGTGCTGTGGCAGGTATGGAATAGAAACAACGATTCATACGAGATCGGACTCTATGGCGCCTCGTATGCTATGCTATTTTTCAGTCACACGTCCATGTTGAAATAGGTTCACGAGGGGGGAGTCTGGACGGGATCGGAATTATGTTATGGGCCAACTCTATTCTGGAAACAGACCAAAATAAAAAAAATAAAAGGATAAAGGATACATCGTAGAGAATAAGAATAAAATCCAGGATATTAAAAAATCAAATCCAAATGTGACTCTGATGCAGTCAGGCCGCCACCCCCTACCGAGCGGGCGGTAGCGCGACTCCACGGGCTAAAAAAGGATGAAATACGGTGGGGGTGGTAATTCGGCTTTCAATTCGTGGATGGTTGGAGAAGCAGACGATCCCCGATCTGAATTGCTTTTCATTGCGATTCCTTTTCCAGGATTTATTCGAATTTGTATTTAAAATCTTATTTCGATATAATTGAGAATATAATTTCGATTTGCTATACTCGATCCAAGTATAGGTACCCGCCCCCCGGGTACTGATAGCACACAAGTCTCATGTACCCAGTACAGGCACAGACCTTTGCAAGGCTGTTTCATCTGATTCCCCGTTACTGAACAATACCCACCCACCACCCAATCATACCACACTGTTCGGCAGCTCTGTACGGCGCTTTACCAGCCGTCACCCCCGATCTTCCCAGCGCCTCATCTTTCTTTCTCTTCATCCTTTTCCTTCCCAGTCTTTCCTTTACGTGACTTTTTTTGCTTTTTTTGCTTTCTTTTTCCATACACACTCTTTTGGGTCCCTAATTCCCGAGTCTCTCCTTAATATCGACTATTATCACAAGCTACCGCTGCTCATTTCTTTTTCTTGACGGACTACCCGTACTGCCACTCTTTACATTTACAATCAAGGTCCCTGCCGTTCCCATCAGAGGTTGAACCAACCCGAATCTACTTCATGATATAGACCTCGTTCCTCGAACCTGCCACTCTCTTGTGCAGCCCCATTCCCGTCTCTATCTCTCTTGCGCCCCCACGGCTTCTTCTCCCCTATACTTGCCCACTCTTTGCTCCCGATCATCATGAGCTATATTCACCCCTCATGGAACTACCAGGGTCACCAGGGTATCCCAATGGACCAACACATGGCATACGACCCGTCCATGGTCCCTCCGCCGATGATGCACCCTATGGATGGCTATATGTATCACCACCCGCCAATGGAGATGATCGACTACTACCACCAACCGATTATGGACTACGACGAATATACCGAAAATCTGTCACGACCGCGGTTGACCAAGGAACAAGTTGAAACCCTAGAGGCTCAATTCCAGGCTCATCCGAAACCAAGCAGCAACGTTAAGCGTCAATTGGCGGCTCAGACAAACTTGAGTCTGCCTCGCGTTGCAGTATGTGAAATAGAGGCTATAACCTTCCGATCTACAGAGAGCTAATCGAATGAATAGAACTGGTTTCAGAATCGTCGCGCAAAGGCCAAGCAACAGAAACGCCAGGAGGAATTTGAAAAGATGACGAAGGCCAAGGCCGAGGCCGAGGAGGCTGCTCGCCGGAAATCAGAGACCTTGGACCAACTGTCGGGATCCCGAAAAGGATCAATTGCGAAGGAGGAGTCGGAGAGATCCGCTACTCCTAAGCAAACACCTACCTCCACGTCCAGCGGTCATGCCAAGACAGATTCTACATCCAGCCGTTCCAAGCACCACAAAACAAAGAGCGAGTCGGCAAGAGAAGCAACTTTCGCATCTCTGCAGAGGGCGCTGAATGCTGCCTGTGCTGGCCGGGATCGATTCGGTCGCCGGATTAACCCCCGGAGCAAGAATGAGTCCGTTCCCGAAGAAGAAGACGAAGAAGAGACAGTGTCCCCTGGCTCAATGCCACCACCGAAGACGACCACTCCAGCTAGTGATCATGGGAACCTTGCCAACATAAACACTTCCTTTTCAGGTTGGTCTGGTATCAAGGAAGAACCTTCCTGGGGATCTGGCGGGCACAATGAGAATATGGGATACAACACAGAGCAGACCTCATATTCCGCTTGCCACCAATCAATGGCAGAGATGTCAAATCACCCCCACTCTATGCATCAGAACTTGGACGTCTACTCGAACCACCTAACCCCTCACAGGGACGAGTGGTCTCAGGACAGCAACCCACGACACGAACAACTTGTCTACAGCAACATGCAATATCCAATGTCCATGCAGGCACCAGATATCTCCGTCACACGTCGTGAGTCTTCTGATGCGCTGACTGCCTCACTGGAGGGCATTGGAATCTGTACCGGCCAATCTGGGATGTCTCAATCCGTCGATCGAGCAGACGGGATTTGGAAGGAACCCGGCAAGGAGCTTGATCTCGCCGCACGCCGCAAGCGCCCTCGTCCCGCTGCCATTGGCACTTCGGGAACTCGTCCCTTGGCCAACTCGACCTCGATGTCCTCGCTCTCGCCTACCGCTCGTATGCCTAATCACAGTGCTGGCAACTCGATGAGACAATCCAAGTCAACTCAGAGCCTCAACTCCCGGTATGCAGGCGTGAGGAAGGCATCGGCTGCCCAGCGCTCTCCACTCAACTTCACTTTTGCGGATTCTGGTTCTATCAAGAAGGCCGAGCAGATGCTGCGACCCTCGCTCTCGACCACTAGCCTAGCTCCACCCACTCCCTTGACTCCGCAAGACCTCCAGAATTTCATGCCTGCCTCCCCCGCGGATAGCAACTACTGCATGTCGGCCCACTCCACAGCCCACTTCTTCCCTACTTCTCAACCCATGCAGGTCAACATGGCATCACCTCCTGCTACGCCAATGGATATTTACTCTCCCTTCCCTTATCAAAACGTTGCTCCCCCTATGTCAGCTCCGGCTCACGTCTCTTCCTTCCCCGAGTATATCACATGTGACTCGATTCCCATCCCACCCCGCAGCTGGGCCGACACTGCTTCCATATCTTCGCCCGAGTACCCGGCTGGTCTCCAGGTGCATTCAACCACTGTCTCGCCCATGGGCTATAACGCGACCACCGACCATACCGGGCAGGCCTTTGGAATGGAATCGGTCTCTGGATCTCCGTCTTTGATCTATTCGATTGAAGATACCGATATGCCAGGCTCTGCAGAGCTCGCGGAGAGGAAGCGGACTGAATTCATGATGCACGAATTCCCAGAGCACGATCTCCAGTATGGTGGCCATCACTTGCCATCGATGCAGAAGCCGAAAGCCTACACGTTCGCAAACAACACGACACCAAGTAACTACCCTTCCTAAGTGAAGGTTCATTGATCTTTCCCTTACCATGGATGTATGAGCAATGCGCGACAACTTTTGGTGTTTTTGGTCTACTACAAAAATTTCTGCCTTCACCTTCGTTTTCCTACACTTTCCCTCGGGGAGATGTTGTATACCCAACCCTCCGTGCGCGAAGAAGCACTGTCACTTTATGTCTCCTATATACTATTTTCCTTTTCGTGTCTCTTTATTTGGGGTGTATTCACCGGGTTTTTACATATTTGGAGCATTCCTTGCATGTTGTTTATTGGCCTAGGAGTGTTTTTGTTATTTTGGTGTCTGATAGGACCTTTTAATTTCTGCCGAGCTTCCTCCCGGGAACTTCGAGACCTCTTTTACCTTCTACCTTTGTCTACTCTTTTTTATTCCTGTTGGAATCGGTTTTGTGGATTGGATTTGAACTTGGGTTTGCATATGGCTTTGGCAGCATCTGGCTTTGATATTTTCCACGATATATACACTTGTTATGTATCTACACTATCTCATATTTCTCAATCAAATCAAAAAGGGGTTGATCTCTTGCATTTTGGCATTTACCCGAAATAAACCCGATCAACCAGCAGACGGTCAGGGCTTGGCTATTAGGCCAAGCCATCGGTGTCTTGCCCTTTTTATATTGTAGCTCGCTCATCCGAGTACTTTGGGATATACTCCGAAGGTACACTGATGTCGTACAATAATGGATCCAGCACGTGCGCCAGACCATAGGTTGTGGTGTCCGGAACCTTGGAACGCGGAAAAGCGCCCCTGGAACTCACCGTAACCTTAACTACCACGTGCGCTACAGTCTCTCAAGGTTCGTACCTGTGTATAAAAGGAGCATATTTGTCGATCTTATCCCAAGAGCCAGAATAAATTTGTGTACATATTTGGACGTTGGAATTGAAACCCGTGTATCTCCGTCCGATGAGACTATCCACCCTCGGCACAGCCCTTGTGGGCCTAGCTGCCGCGCAGGCATCAATTATCAATTACTCCGCGGTCACAGGCTACTTCCTGCAAGATGAGGCTTCGACTGATGCCTCTACATTTGACTATGTAAGTGAACAAATACCGGCGAATTATAGCAGAAACAATCTCTTCGTCGACGCCTTATTATTCGGTCCGCTGACATGTTCAGACAGCGGAGAACTTCGGCCTGATCGCCCGCTCATATCCCGCAGACAAGAATCACAAGAAGCACGAATCTCTGACCCAATGGGAACGCTTCTACCGCCAGGTCACTGCGTTGAATGATCATTCCCCCAAGGACGTCGAGTACAAGGTTCTGTTCCTTGGTCGACATGGCGAAGGATGGCACAATGCCGCCGAGACCTACTACGGAACGCCAGCGTGGAACGTAAGTCCCTACCTATGAACCACCTTAACGTTACACCAGGCCCAATCTCACCACCTCCATTCAGTGCTACTGGTCCGAGCTCAGCGGCAACAGCACAGCAAGCTGGGCAGACGCCACACTCACACCCGACGGCATCTCGCAAGCGCTCAAAGCAAACGAGTTCTGGCAAAAGGAGATCGATGAACAACGAATCCACACCCCAGACCAATACTACGTCAGCCCGCTGACACGCACCCTGCAAACCGCCAATCTAACCTTCACGGGCCTGGACCTCCCCAGACACAGCGCGCCCTTCAAGCCTACCATCAAGGAGCTCTTGCGCGAAGGGATCAGCATCCACACCTGCGACCACCGCCGCAGTCGCAGCTACATCCACAAGCTATTCCCGCACTGGTCCATTGAGCACGGGTTCAGCGAGGAGGACGAGCTGTGGAACGGCGTGACGGCCGAGTCGAGCGGCGCGCAGGATATCAGGAGCGCCCAGGTCCTAGGTGAAGTGTTCTCCGCTTCGCCCAAGTCGAAGACGTTTGTGTCGATCACGTCGCATTCGGGTGAAATCGCCTCGATTCTGAGGGTTATTGGGCACCGGACTTTCAAGCTGAATACCGGTGCTGTTATTCCTGTGTTGGTCAAGGCTGAGAAGGTTCGCGGTAAGGCGTCGACTACCTCTGTGCCTTGGGAGGTGAGTCCGCATTGTACGGAGCCGCCGGTTACGTCGGTTACGGCTTGTGTTTGTCCTTCCAGTGCGGTGCCTGTTACGACGGCTTTGGCTACTGGATTTTAGAGTGGCTTTCTTGGCTGGGTTGGGTGTGTCTAATGGTTTTGCTTGTACAGACCCGATGTACCAGCGAAGCAATTTGTGATGGTATTTGTTACAAATAACGGGCTGCTTAGGACTCCTTCCAATGTTGACGGCGTGGTTCGATAATCTGGTCCATAGGCTTAAGATGGTACAAAGGATACCCAAACCCGTATGTAATATTCAAGATTCCTTTCTCTATAGTATCTTTCGGACAATCTACTTTGAGGGCCTTAAATAATATCTTTTTGATCTCTTTCTATTCTCTTGTTGATATTTTAGATGTCGCCCCCTCTCCTCTATTCGTACTGCCGCTTGTGCGGTGAAAAAAAAGGTGTAATATCACACACAACATGATAGGTTAGATGCTAAGCAAAAAAAGACTTTTAACAAAAAGAAACGTCCCCGGGAAGGCTTGAACTTCCAACCTCCCGATTAACAGTCGGACGCGCTAACCAATTGCGCCACGGAGACTTGATTGTGGCAGAGGTCAATAGGAATGGCATTATGAGCATGTTTTAATGCAATCGATTTTATAGAGTGTGAACAGATCATAGCTGGTACTTAATTACCCCCCTTACTATTGACCTATGAGTAACGTGTGAGTAACGTATAAGTAACGGCTAAGTAATGTTTAAGTAATTTCTAAGTAACGTACAAGTAACTAACGTGCAAGTAATGCGTAAGTAACGGCTAAGTAACGCGTAAGTAAAGTCTAGTTGAGCAACCAACGTCTAAGTAACTAACCTATAAGTAACGCGTAAGTAACGTCTAGTTAGGCAACTTCTAAGTAACGCCTAAGTAACGTCTAAGTAATGTATAATAGAGGCTTGGAATTTTATGAGGCTCCGGAAGCTTCAAAGGTTCTTTCTCCACATAACTATGCGCCTTACCGTGATTAGTCATCTTTTAGAGTTTTTGACATACGGTATAGCCCTAGGTCGCTCGAAAGTCGCTATATATCATGCTAGTACTATACCTCCCATACTCTTTCGACGTTGATATACTTCACCACTATATCTCCTCATCACCGCGCGTTTATGATGTCGTTTCCCACAATTGAAAGGATGGCAGCCATCACAAGGCTGGTACATCAGCACCTTTCTTCCCTTTCTTCCCTTTCAATCTACCATAACAAGCTTGTATCCATCAAACAATCCTTGTTTTGTCTCTGTGAAGCATCTATTGTGCACTTGTTGTGAATTCTGACACTTGTTATATTGTTCCTATCTTTTCGGGTTCAATTACAGCAATGGATCCATCTCAGGCTCAAAGCCTGCCCGTGTCGCAGCTGTCTGCCGTGACCTTGACCACGTCGCCCTCGGATTCACTGGCTGTGGTGGCCTTAAACGGGTCGCCCACTCAGCAGCCTCTAAGTGATGCTCCTACTGACATCTACCCTTCGCCGACTCCTCGTGATGACGCACAGTCTAATCTGGGACGAGAGTCATCGCTCCCACCTGAAATTTTGGAAATGGTAAGTAACCCATTGAGCCAAGCCAATGCAGCCTAGGTCTCTTCGGCCAGCTAACCTTGTCTCAGATCTTTTATGCCGTACTTGAAAGTCCTCCCGCGTTTGAGGAATACGACTTCATTTATGGGGATGTCTTCGACAGCCCGGCGACCAAGGAGGCTCTTTCGACTTTCAGACTGGTGAACCGGGCCTGGAACTTCGTTGCAACTCCTCTCCTTTTCCGAAAGATCCAGGCCATGATCGGATGCTCTACTATTCGACCCCTTGATAAAATCCTAATGATTTCTCAAAGTCCATACGCTCTTTACGTACGCGACGTGCACTTTGGTCTCTTGGGAATATGGCTGCCCGGACTGGGTTATGATCAGTACATCGAGGATCTGGCAGAAGGAATTCTTCCGCTCCTGATGAGTCGTTTCAAGAACGTCCAAACATTCCGGTTGCAAGCACCCCCCTTGGTAGACTCATTCAGCCCATTAGCACTGCTCATGCCGGATATGCTTGCCAAGCTGACAAATTCTTTTGTGCATACTTTGCGCTTTATACCTGTCCCGAGACTGAGATGCCTTCATTTGTCTCTGCCAACTACGGCGGAATTTGCTCGTTTCTTAACGACGTACTCATACTCCAAGAGCTTCGCCGAAATTTGTGCCGGAATCGAAGAGCTACACATCATCATCAATGACAGCACCGGCCTTGGTGTCAGGGCAACCCCGAGACGACCTCGCTCATTAATCGAGGCCGGGTTTCTAATCGGGCAATTTACCCCGTATCTCGTCCTACTCATCTCTCATGCAAAACGGATCCAAGTCCTCAGCTTGAATGCTTATAGCTGGCTTGATCTATCCGATCTGCAAGCAGGGAGTTTCTCTCAACTTAGAAGCCTCCGGCTCGAAGGTGTGCAGGTCAAGCCCGAGACTCTCCATCAGATTTTCATAGAAGCTCGGAATACGCTGCTTCGCGTTGAATTGATCGATGTTAAGCTCCTGGCCGGTACCTGGTCTGAAGTTTTTGATGTTTTCCAATCTTCTCGATTGCTTCCTCCCCCTAACCTCAACTGGCTTCATATTTCTGGATGTGGCTACGCCATGACCGGCCAATACACTACTCGTGGATTCTCGGAAGTCCGACAAGCACTCTGGTCCACCCGTGGCCAGGACTGGATTGGTCTTATAGCCTGGATGGCGATGACGAATAACAACCGTAGTTTCCAGGGATTGCCTCCATGTCCGCATTCTTACTTCCCGACTCCCCCAGTCATCACCATCGACTATTAGTCGGATGCATTGGGAGTCGGATTTACAGAACAAAGAGGTCACAGGGGGGGGCATCATGATTTGTAACTGCTGTTCTGGTTTCTGGTGTCTGGGCTTACTGCCGGTAGACCTCGCTTGGGGTTTTCCCTTGCTGGGGTGTCTACCCGGTGAGTAACTGCTGTCCATTCTTCTCTGCCTGGTTGTTTCAATCTCCAGGAGAGGTATGTAAGATTATTTGTCGATTCTGCGTCTGGTCGTCTTGACCTCCAGGCGTAGCAAATGTAATTTACGATTTCTTTTTCCTTCCTTTTTCTGGAGTGATTCTTTTCCTTTCCTAGTCTGATTTCTGGGTATGCGGTATCGTAGTATATTGTAAAATTGCGAGAAGCTAGTCAACCTCTGAGTTAGTTAGTAAATTAGTTAGTCTTGCACCCATGCTTGAATAATTAGTTGGTGACTTGTGCTTTGCGGAGTAGCATGCCTCTACACCCTTTCACTTGTGGGCGCATCTCCCCAGTTTCAATGTCTGAAGAAATTTAGGTTTTCATGGTTTCACGTCGTTTCGTCTTTTCTTCGTTTTTGCCCTTCTCCCTTGTGGCTACGAGAATAATATTGAAACTCCCAACCCTGATCCCTTAGCTTTGGTTCATATAGCATAAAAGTCGGTCGCTCTTCATCAAATAAGTCTCCGTGGCGCAATTGGTTAGCGCGTCCGACTGTTAATCGGGAGGTTGGAAGTTCAAGCCTTCCCGGGGACGTTTGTTTTTTGATTTTGAATCAAATCCAGTTATCTCATTTGCAAGGGGACATTCTTGCTTCTGTCTTGTTTTTTAGGGTTAATTTTTTGGGGGTTCTAGTCAGATAGGGTGAGGTTGGTTTAAACTCAGTCGTCGAACTTTATTTATTGTACTGCTCAATTGTATCCATGGGTGTATCGTACATACATAGCCCTTCTTTATCTAGTGCATCATTTATTTGGCCGACAATAAAACGAGCTATATGCAGTCCCTAGTATCTCGGTCATCTTCGAGAAGTAGGAGGAACTACTACTTGATGTTAGCGAGGTCTATTCATATCAAAGACAGGAACTAATTGTGACTACTACGTGGTCCATGGCCATATTCTGACGACAGGTTATCTCGCTTCATGGGCTGAATAGACCAGTTATGTATCACTCTACTCTTTATTGGGACAGTTATAGCTCCAGACATTTGGAGGCATCGGTGTTTGGGGGTGGAGATGCTTAGTTGATGTTAAAGTGTTGTACGAAAACAGCTATCTAGCCGGTTGGTCTATGGTATTTACATTACAGTTTTTCATAAAATACTTGACATGTATATGTAGATCTTATTCCCTTCAGATAACAATGGATATCTATAATGCCAACTCGTGGGTTGTTCTGGTTTGGACGGGATTGTATGGTTTGCGTCGTCGTGATGATAAGCAACCCAGCGCAGATGTGATCCTTGGGTTGATTATGTGTGAGTAAATGTCCGGGTTGTAGGATTGGGTGGCACTGGATTTGAAGTTCGCAGGCCTGGGTCAATCTTGTGACTCCGGGAAGTGTGTATGTCTGATGGATGTCTAGTTGATTGTAGAGTTCGAGACTCTCGATGGCTGTTTCCTGTCGCGTTGCGGGGATATGTCATCTCCATCTATGGTGTTTGCTATGTTTATTCTGTGTTTATCTATGTAGCAACTGGTGGCCAGAGCGAACAAGTTCGAGGCATGGTCGGACGAAGTAGCGCTGTGACATATATATATCATCGCCGAAATAACAACATCTCAAATTAAAATATACCCTTTGTTTTGGTGTTTCAGCTGGGGAATGAAGAGATATATATTTGATGAGATCTTCGAATTACTTGATCCCTGTTGGACAAAGGAATTTGGATTAATATGTGCATGATAATATACTACGATATTAGGACTGCTTGCTGTGTACGACAAGCATGAGCTTTTTATAATTCCACTGTCTCATGTCTATTTCATGAAACAAGTCTCCGTGGCGCAATTGGTTAGCGCGTCCGACTGTTAATCGGGAGGTTGGAAGTTCAAGCCTTCCCGGGGACGTTTCTTTTTGTATTTTTTTTTATGCTTCCATCCATCTCTTTTCGCGCTATTATAAGACAATAGACAGAGAAAAATAATTTATATTTTTACATGTTGTATTAGTTCAACCAAATAGAACAGAGGATAAAAACTAGGATAGCGGCTGCAGCGAATAATCATTGATATGTATGGCCATCCACCTCGCAACTACAAGAACAGTCGCGACCAATATGGAACCAGTCAAAGCTAGATATCAATGGAGAAAAAAAAAGTAGGGTTGAAATACCATATCAACTGGAATCACCAGAAGAAATAAAGTATGGAGAGTAGAAGAAACCAAGTAGAGAAGAGAAACTGTCATCTGACAGGTACATGTATGTAATCGCAAAATAAGAACGAGGCCATAAACATTGATACATATGTAGGCGAGAACATCTGGGTTTAAACAAGGATAGAACTCAAATACACAGGGAAAGCAGATGCCAGCGAACAAGGATCACACTTCTCTGAACAGCTAAGCGACCATCAGACATCTCGCCAAGGCAAAAGAAAACTAGACCGTCCACAGTGATTCACCCTCTATTCATGTATAAGTAATAGAACGAAAACACACATACTCATAATCCTGTAACACTCTGTCCAAAAGGGTAGAATAAACGCCGAGCATAAGGACCCAACGCCAGTAAAGGCATACCAAGAAAACAAGAATAAGTAAACAAAGGAACAGGAACCTCGACCAAGAACAACTCAACAAAGGGTATAGGAAGGTTGGCCCAGATTAACATTAACCGAACATCCTTCACCATGGAATGCAGTGAAGAATGCAGTGGAACATTGGAATAGGAGAAAATTTCAGGTATGAATGAAACCATGTGATAAAAGTAGAAAAAAAAAAAATCGAGCCTCAGATGATAGTGTAAGCTGGTAAGAAGTAAAACGCCCATCTAGATAACGCCAGCTGTCGCGAGCTAGTACGACCACCCACCCCCTAAGGGACTGCCAGACTGGCCCGGTTGAGGTTGTCCTGGTTGCATCGGGCCACCAGGTCCGCTAGGCCACCCAGGTATACCATTGCCTGCCATGTTCATTGCAAGATTTGCCTGTTGAGGGTTTCCGCCCATGAAGGGTTGGCCACCATGAGCCTGGTTGGGTGGATACATGGCTCGTGCCATGCCCGGATAACCGGTCGGGTTGACTCCCGGATATCCTCCCATGCCCTGCATACCCTGAGCCTGCGCCACCTGCGGGTGTTGTATTTGGGGATATTGCTGAGGCATCTGAGGTATTGATTGTCGCTGTTGATTGCGAGGAGACTGGTGGTGATGTTGCTGCTGCGGATGATGCCCGAGGGGAGATGGGCTTTGTTGCGGAGCAGACATTTGTTGACCATACTGAGACATTCCAACGCCCTGGTGACCTGAAGACGGCAACGGGGAGGGCTGTGGCTGTGGAGGTGGCTGCCCCCAAATCTGCTGTTGTTGCGGTGAATATCCGTATGGAGGAGGCTGACCCATACCGCCACCCATAGATGGATTGGGCCGCTGTTGCATGAGATTGGGCTGCATGTTTGGTGGGATTCTCAGGGGAGACTGTCCAACGGACTGTGGGTGAGCCTGCTGGGGGTAGTTTGGTTGTCCACCCATCATTGGATTAGACTGCATGGGAACCTGCTGAGGGAGCATATGCTGCGTATGAGCGGGATTCGGCATCCCGGCAGAGGGAATCTGTGATACCTGAACGGGCTGTGACACAGACAAACCCGATTCGAGAGCGGTATTAGACTGGGCCTCCGAGACCGGGGCCTCGCGGGGCTTGGAGTAAAATTCATCCAAGCCTTTTTGGCGGAAACTGCGCTGAATGCTCAACATTTTGTTGAAATCAGACGTGTGTTGGGCTTGATTCATGAGGTCTGCTGCCGAGCTTGTTTGCGTGCGGTCGTGGTAGGGTTGCCCGGTCATTTCCTGGCGTGCACGAGGCATGACTGTGTAATCTCGCAGCCGGGGGTCATCCGTCGTCGACATATGGATCATAGGGAGTGGAATCGAAGATTCAGAAGTATCCAGCGAGAGCCCGTGCGGCAATGGCTCGATGGCATTACTGTAGACAACATCGTTATGAGGCAGCGCCGGCAACAGGTTTGTAGCTGGCTCTGAGACGGAACCATCGCGAGCCTTAGCCGCACCAGGACGTTTCTCACCCGCGAGGTCATCCTCCGTGAAGCCCTGCTTTCTAGCTTTGGTCTCCCAGTAGTCATCTCGAACCCGACGGCCATTCACAATCACCCGGCTCCCAAACTGTCGGAACATGGATCTGGCAGAGACAATAGCGATTTGGCGGGACCGATAGGAATATGGCAAGATATCTTGCTGGATAAGATCGTCTTTCTCGATTTGGGAAGCAATGATTTTATGCAACGATCGGTTCTTGTTGAACAAAAGATACGAATCACGATAATTCAATACCCTCGCGCACTCAGTCGCAAGCATGAATAGTTTGTTGCCCCGGAGGGGAACACGGAATGTCCGGCATTTATACTCGCGGCCACCCTGCGGATATCCCATAGGATCTGCCTTGGTCTCTCCAGCTTCATCAAACTCTTTAGGGATGTACTCATCACCTTCTTCATTGAGCTGGTCTGAAGTGTGATCTCTCACAGTAGGGAGCGCTTTGACTAGGGATTTCGTTGGTGTACTCTTGCTGTCCGGTGATGCCAGAGACGGCGACCCGGCGGTGGCTTGCGACAGTGGGCGTGCTTGCATTTGGGGAGTTTGAATAAGCGTGTTTGCGATGTGTTGTTCACTAGAGCTTGGCCGAGGCGTCTTTGGGGGACGCCCGCGCTTGCGGCGACTTTGTTCCTCTAAAAAAAGAGACAATGTTAGCGTATATTGAGGTACGCAAGCTGTGATTAGGCAAAGTGCAAGCGCTGGTGGGAATATAGCACAGTTCTGGATGGAACCTATTGACAATGCCTTCCCGCTGCCAACGTACCATCGTCCTGATCCCTTTCGACATGTCCATTTCCCATGTGGTCTGGAGTGCGACTACGCTTGACACCACGGGGGCTTGCTATTGCATGGGAATGTGCTGGTAGGGCAACAGAGACTAGGAGTATCAGTTTGAAAGCAGTGACGGGGAAGGAATACACAAAGAGACGAGTCAATGAGTAGGAAAATATGATTCATTCCAGCAAGTAGTCCCATCGATAGAAAACAGAACGCGCGCAAGAATTTGTGATTGAGGACGAAATAGGAAATGAACGGCACGAGGCCAAGACAAGAAATGCGATAAGACACATACCGGGGTTGCTTAAGTTCGCGGGATCGATGGTCCCCGAGGGGCCATCAATGACATCTAAACCATTCATTGTAGATAAGGAGTGAGAAGTGCCATACATAGCGGGTCAAAGGTCGGACGGTTAGAGCGCCCGTCGCAAGATGGCGCGTCAAGTGAACGCGTA
The DNA here is from genome assembly GCF_015533775.1 of Penicillium roqueforti. Classification (NCBI taxonomy): domain Eukaryota; kingdom Fungi; phylum Ascomycota; class Eurotiomycetes; order Eurotiales; family Aspergillaceae; genus Penicillium; species Penicillium roqueforti. The sequence goes on from NW_024067599.1 coordinate 137,191, forward strand.
AGGTATTCGGGCAGATAAGGAATGGAAAGTGGCGCAAGAGAGCAGAAGATGCTCATGCAAGACTTTCGGACCTCTAAGGTAGATCGAATTAGGTCAAGTCGTCAAGGAGCTGCCTTCTAGGTAGGATCTCGGATGAACTTGGGTTTGAGAGGGGAAGGGGATCGAGGCGGTGAAGATGGGAGCCTGAGTGTTCAGGTGTTCTGCAACCAAGAGGACATCAACTTGTTAATAATGGGATATAATCTTGCGCAAATCAAGATTTTGATCTCTTTCTATTATGTCTCTACCGGGGAGAACTTAAGTCTTGCAGGGGCAATAGGAAATAGGGAAAAAAAAGAAAAAAAATAGAAGAAAACGATCGTCTGGTGATTGGTCACGAGCAGGAACAATTAGGACTCACAAGTCTGCTGCTAAGAAAGTGGCACCGAATCAGACAAAAGCTGGGCTAATTCCTGCAGGTTGAATCTGTTTTGGGCTTGGTAGAGGCTAGGCCAAGTCGTTTGTCCTAGAGAGCTCCGAAACAAGTAAAAGATACCCACGATAATGTTGGAGATTAGTAATTTTCTCCCCGGGTGATAGATTGATCGGATATTGACCGGATATTGGCTACGATAAAATGATCAGATCTGAACGAGGCCGGAGGGAATGGTGACCTTTTTGTGATCTTCTGGGCGTCGCGGGTACGGCGCCAATATACGAATAGGGTCGATAAGAGACTAATGAGATCATAGACGGTAGCACTCAGCTACAGCAGAAGCATAGAAAAATGTAGTTTTCCTTCTCCCTGACTCCTTTGCCTCCTACATAATCCAGGACGATTTTCCGAGGTAGCACAGCGATCGAATCCTCGATATGGGAGTTGAGAAACACGGAGAAGGACCCTGCGTCTTTTGGGCAATAGCATCCAGACGTATGCAGGAAGGGCAAAAACAGAGAAATGAATAACGAATTAAAAAAATCAAAATAAAAGAAGGTGCAACAGTAGCACAGGAGTACAACGCGCTTTGGGTTTGGATTCCTAACTAGGTACAGAATACAGAAGATGTCCGCATTGGAGCCAATCACGAGGTCAATCACATCTGAAGTATTGGTATTGTCCTTGTATTCATAACCACAGTTTTAATATATTGTTGCCGATCGTTAGATGCCAAATATTTCGAGTATAGACCATGGGAGAGGGTATAAAATTACAAATAACTTTGTTTGGGTGTACCTGAATGGCCTTTTTCCTATTCCGATTTCGAGCAAGGTCTATCACAACATGGACAGAGTCTAGACACTATGATAGACCTCAGATAGAGCCATGATCACATCTATTCAGTCTGGATCGTGTATTGTGTAACTTGACGTGTCTTAAACAGCTACTGGGGGTCAAATTTATAGACGAAAGAAGCAAGACGTGAAAACGAAGAGTGATGAATATCGGACGAAGCTCACAGACAATTGGCTCCACAGAAAAGAGACGAAATTATTGATGATTCTTGCGTATATGCGTGTTTCTCAGCCATGTCCACTAGTGTAGTAAACAGGATCTCAAGGTCCAATCCGAAGCAAAGCAACCAATATGCGCGGTCGGATTATATCGGGTCAAGCACGAACTAGAAATACAAAATAAGCCACCTGATACTCAAATCGTCCTGGTCGTCTAGACTCAAAATGTAGTTCTTGTTTTATGCCGACACTTAACAAGCCGGGCGATAACCGGAGAAGGCCATAGTGAGGGGCCATTAGATAAAAGTAGGAAGAAGGCGAGAGGAATGTGCTCAGGCCGCATCTTGTCAGCCTAACAGGAGCTAACTATCGACTAGTTAGACCTAGTGCTTTACGGATGATGGGCGGGGTATGCTCGTGCGAGAGACTTGATTTAGCTCAGGATTGCTTGATTCAAATTTACCCAAAGGATACGTGCTCATGGTTCTGGGGATGGGAGATGCTCGCATTATAGTAATGGGCTAGAAAGCCTATGATATATGGTTTATAACGGGGAGCGAACGGTCGTGATTACAATATAAATAAAAGCCTCGTGTTGGGTGTCGGTGTTTTCACAGCCCAGTTGAGGCATTTAATTCGCCAGAGGATGGGCGGATGACCTGCAGAAGGCGCTGTAGATGGAACGGGCAGGGTCATTTGAGCGGGAACTCCCTGATTAGTCGATCAACGAACGGCCCATGCGCGACTTAGAAAGAGAAGCTAGCTCGAAATGGCTCTAATCAGCACAATCTCCAAATCATCCATCGTGCACACCCTTTATGTCATTAGTATCGCCCAAATCGGAGTAGGCTTGAGCCCATATACTCGGAGGCGGCTGTACGAGGTAGAGCAAGATGTAGTATCGTCACACAACAACGCCCGTCGAGACAGTCGGACTGCACTATGAAGTATATTGCGAACGTACAAGGTTCGAAATGGAAAAAGCCCAGATATATGAACGCTGTCCCAAGTCTCACAGCAGCCCGGTCTTGCAGAGCTGCCGTTCTCCACGCTCGGCGCCGGCTTTTCTTGCCCGTCACACAATGACTGGATCTGTGCTAGGCCTAAGAACACAAGGTGACCTTGCAGCTCTAATTAGGAAAGACTGAATCTCTCCATCATGGACGCTCGATTTAGACCTTGAGCCACCTGGGTCCTTTAGCTAACGGACGTAGTCGATCCATGGCCCGGATGCAACATACTTTGCTAACTAACACCTTGAACAATGGATTAACATTAACTTCGTGAACCATCGACTCCCGCCGAGTGGCGGGTCTGTTCTTTGTTACGCATATTTATTGGGTTATGTACTTGCTCTTAACGCCATTGACAGATACGTACGTCAGGTAAAGACCCTATCAATCTCATCGTCAAAAAACATTTGAAGATAACCAACGACGATCGCGATACCGCCACTTCCTGGTGAAACCCAATATATATCGTTGGCAAACCCCCACTTCTATCCCTACATTCCTAGAGACATGCAGTGGACGCATGCGGAGCAGTTGATTGATACAGATATGCGGAGGAGAACATCATTCATTGGGACAAGAAGGCATTAAGAATGGCAGAGTAGACATATCCAATCGCATCTCCAGCCTATTGCACTTCGACTCAATCTCTGAGCGAGAGCGAGTTCAGAATGTTCCTCCCTTGATGCAACATCAGAACCGAATTGTCTCCACTAAGACAACAAAGGACAAGAATAGCTCTGGCCAAGAGTTAGATTCTGGTAGCTTACTACCGTCGATGAGTTAGAGGCGTACGCATATCATGTCCCTATCCTATCGTTATTCTGAGTATGGTAATTCCAGGAACTACCATCCATGATCTGCGTAGAAAAGACAGGCATATGCCGTATCAAAAGCACGTGTAAGTTGTATATACCCACGCGTCACAAGCAAAAACCAAGAGCCACAGTTTCCTATTTAATATAATGAGCATGCTTGACGTTGCCCTGAGAGTTGCGCCTCCGGGGCCACGCGTTGCACAGACCCGCTTCTGAAGTGGCTATATCCTAGCTTTAAATCTATCAGCTCTTTTAAAGCTATGCAGACCGATTTGGCTCACAATTGTAGAATTGGCAACTACATTTGTATATGGGAATACATAGCAGTGCTTGATTCATCCTGTATACCATGGCGCGCAGATCTATAATGTAGAGCGGGCCTGATCCAAATCCCGAAAATAAGGAAAGTTCTCTTAGTTTGGATGTAACAATGAAGACTGGAAGTACCATGTTACTCCGAGAGGCTGCGCTCATGGACTTGGTAAGATACTGCTGGCACAGCGATTTTGAGCTAGGTTAAGTTTGACCCACTACTTCGTAGTATGTGACGAATATTTAATTCAAAGGCGCTTATGCGATATTCATCGTCTGAGATATCCCTTCTGTTGTACGGTGTATATTCTAGTAAGCCCAGCAACTAGCCTAGTTGCAGCTGTATGCTAGATACCCGGAGATGAGACCTTACTAGGGAATTGATAAGCACACTCTCAAAGCCCGGTCACGTACATGCATTAGCATGCATTAGCATGAATTAGATTTGCTATTTCTTTTAGGCTGCAATAACACCAGCACTAGTACTAGCCGGAAGTGCTCGGCGTAGAGAACTCGTGACTCGGAGATCGAGTAAGATCTGCAGGGTATGAAACCCGCTAAGCCTAAAAGAGGGGTGTTTGGAAGACCCATCCGGTGTGGTGCAGGAGTTCCTACTGGGCGTGCAGTGTCTGAGGGAGTTAGTTACACGATTAGTTTAGTAAGAGTTTGCGTGTACATCGTGGATGTTGGATCTACTAGTAAGCACATTAGGACCGTCTTTGCAATATGTAAGTACAGTGTTTTGAGCAGGAGTGTATCGAATACGGTTGTCAGAGAGAACCAAGAAGAAGCATGTATTCTAGAGACCTGAACTACCCAATGTTTCCCGGGGATAGCATCACTAGCAAATGCGACACTCGGGAAGACGGTCTTGCTTTCCTTCGCCTGCAAGAATGGCTCAATGAAGCCTTTCAAGGAAAACGTTTCATAATCGAACTCATCCATGACGCCTGAATAAGAACTGGAGGGAGAGAAAAAAGGTGGAGACCTACACATCCTGAAACAGCCAGGTCGATATGGTAGGAGTCAATGTCATTGTAGTACAATGTCTTCTATGTCCAAGGAGCACTTGCCTTGTTTCAAGAAAGAAGGAAGGGAAGAGAGACCCAGAGATGCTGGTAGGACAACCGGGCCGGATCCGGATCCGAACCACGGTACGGAGTAGGGTAAGAGTCTATCCCGAGATGCTCCATCGACGACAATAATAGTACTCGTATATTGTACAGTTGTCAGTTTGAAGTGAGCGTGTCAGAAATATGCCCGAAACAGCGCACAGACCGAAGAAATTAGCTTGAGGTTTGAGTGGGCAGTTGTAATAGAATGGTAGCCGACAGATTTCCGCAGAACGGCCGGAACGTAAGAAGAGCCTCCTGAGCTGTCAATTCAAACCCGAAGGCTACAAATAACATACACAGAAGAGTCTATATCGTATATTAAGCATTTCCCCGACCTTTTTTGCTGTATAATACCCAAAATAGGCCAAGAATAGGGAGAAGATCTCTAAAAAGACCACCATCGAGCACTGGAGTCTCAATAAAAGGCCATTCTTGTCTATATCAACACAGAGTAACGGCTGGACTGATTTTGGTGTACAACTATATTGTAGCAAGGAGCGGACTTGATATCCAGTGCTAAAATGCAATAACCTTATGTTTTGAACCGAGGATGAAGGTGTGGGGTCGAGGTTATTTTGCCATGCAAATAGGGAAACTTTGCCGAACCCAATCCGTAAGAAACCGAGGTCCATCCGAGAGGCGTAAAACAACAAATCGCTCATCATGTTAACGGGGCCAGTAGGATGCTATTCTCGTTATTCCGGAGTACAGCATACGGAGTACTCGTATGGAGTATCGACTGGATCGCTTATGCTCGGTCTTCGCATGGATGATATTTGTTCCGGTTCGAGAGGCGATATTTTGTTTCGGATGTCCTTTGTTAGCCGTTTTACGAGTATGGCTGCAGCCATGAAACCTCTAGTTAACTAGCTGCGACCGTCAAAAGGCACGACTTGGAGCAGCCAATTGTCCGGCGAATTATTAGCTTGTAAAGCGGGTGTGCGAACTAGTCCGAGGCGCTAAAATATTGTGGACCTCACCAACGTGTGTGAGCGGGTACAGAACTTGCTTCCTAAGCGTCCTCAAGTGTCCAGCCCTTGACGAGAGATTCTAGACTTTGACTTTGGGCTTGGTGGCTGTAATGGCTTTAATTATGCTGGAATTAGTGGGGTTATCTGCGGCAGATCTGACCATCTCTTCCTTCTCATCAACGGTGTTGCATCTGCAAGTTTATTGTAGTCGCCTCCGTATGTTGTACTATTATTTAATTTACGGAGGACGACAGTTGACCGGAGAGAACTCCGTATTTTTCGTCCATGCTTGGCTTCCTATTTGATTCAAGGCGGGGCTGTTGTGAAATAGGAAGTATCGGCAGGGTAATAATTCCACTGCTTTATTCTGTTAAACTCAGCGGAGTTAATGCACTCCATCTTCGCGCGCCACCTTTTTGGTTTTGTCCACGGAAGGAGCTGGTGTAGGTTTCCAGCGGGGGTCTGGAGCATTACCTCCGTCGCACGGGCGGATGTTATGACCAAACAATTAGGGCCGTCTTCGGCGGATTCGAAAGATCGTCAGGAGGGGCATATTGAAGTGTAGTATTGTGGAATGCTTGGACTTGTCGGTGTGGATGTTCTAGCATTATGGGAGAAGACGGTGCTCGCACTTCTTATGTACACCATACTAGGATACCTAACGCAGTGGAATCTCTGGAGTTCCAAGGTTGCCGGGCTAGGGTTTGATGAGTCACCCAGCGAAACCGAGGAAACCAGTTCCTACCTATTGTAGGTAACTATGAAGAGAAGAATTAATCTGATTTTATCTAGCCATGTTGTATGTATGTTGTACGCTGAGAGAGAAGAAATCCGAAAGCAATTAATATACAAAACTGCAAACGGGCTCAGGATGAGGGGTTTCGGATTTCCAAGGAAAGTAATCCGTGGGGATCGTGAGTTTCCCCGTGCAACGCTTTCTATTTTATTCTCTTTTCCCTGGGATTAGGGCGAATAAGCAAGATAAGCTCCGCAGAAGGGTCTCCACCGAAAAATTTTCGAAGCATCAAATGATCAGGAAAACTGGGGCCACTGTGAGGGTCCGAATAGCCGCTACTCCGGGAATTTCTTTTGCCCCTTTTTAGCCTTGGATGATGAGGTGGGATGGAATGGTGATGTGAACAAAGGGAATAAATTGTGGAAAATATTCTAAAATGTAATTCTTCACGAATATCTAACTTCCTGGGGTAGAATAGTCTAAAGAGCACGTAGCCAAGTCTTAAACAAGAAGAAAAAAGACGAGACCCATCAGAGCCTGGAACTCAGGGAACCGGTTTCGTGATCTGGTGACACGGCAGACCCAGGGCGCTTGGACCAGGTTCCCCATTATTCTTCGAGGGTATAAGACTCGTTGCGCATTCCCACCTTTCCCTAGCCTTTCCCTTTGGAACTTCCCCCCAGGACTTCTACACATTCCATCTCTCTAAAAACATCTCGGGAATCATCTCTCTATCCTATAACCCGGTCTATGATCCCCAATTAAAACACAATGAATACTGCCACGCAAAGAACACCCAAGACCCCGAAACCAACCGCCTCCGTGCCAATTGTCCAAAATAAACGCTGGCCCCCCATGGCGAACCGAAACGCCCTTCCCTACAAGCTCACCCACATCTCGAAAGAGAAACTCGCCCGTGAAGCCACCGCACCAGACCCTGACCTGCGCCGTTGCGTGGCTCACTTCCGCCTGCACTGCGGGTCCGTCTCCTGGACCGAGAATGACATGAAGTCTCGGATCAGCTCTTTTGATTTCGAAGACACCGATGACGAAGACGATATGGAGGAGATCAACACCGAACTGCCGGTCCTGAAAAACAGAGCTCCGGCCAACGACAATACAGTCGAAGTCACCGAACAATTATCATACAAATCAGAGCCCGTCGCTATTGCGGCTACCCCGGCATCATCAACATCACCAGCGTCGCCTGAAAATCCCGAGCATGGTTTTTTGGAAAAGGGTCGCAATTGTCTTGAGGCGACCTCCAAACATCTATGGACAGGGGGATCTTGCATAGTTTCCCCAATCGCGGGTTAACCTCGCCGCCCCTTCCTACATTCTCGACTTGCCCACCTTTTTTCTCTCTTGATCCTTTGCGGCCGACACTACGATATTACGACTTGATGACCATAATGAACACACCAAAATAAACCATTTGTATATAACTTTACTTTTCGACAATATGTCATTCATAATTACCAAGGAACCTTTTTTTTTTTTGCTGGACAACCTGTTTTTCTTATTACACCATAAATATCGAATAACAACAGCCTTATGGCCTATGGCCCATTCAAACTCGGAACTATTTCCTCTTTCACTCTTCACTTCCCCAAACTCCTCACTCTCACTCCCCACATGAATCTATTCTTGGAGGTTCCCAACCCAGAAGGTCAAGCGAAGTGACTCACCTGCCGCGTCGCCCCAGGTCACATGACACATACCCGAGAAATGAAAAAAATAGAATCTGACGATCTCCAAGACGCCAAGCAATAATCGTCAATCCTGGAGAACTAACGCAGGCCCCAAACCCGAGAATTGGGGGCTGTGGAACTATGATTTTCGCCGTGGAATCCAAACCAGCCAGGAAGAATTCTGTATGGTGGAAAGTCGCAGATGCAGTGGCGAATCACCCGCCGATCGGCTCAGGTTTCATCATAGTCATGTCACATTCTCATATTGAACGGTCAACATACCCCGGCTTCAAATGACATCCCATTATATCCCTGCCATCGTTGACAAAAGCACCCGCCAATAAATTGGTCTCTATCAAACTAGTAGATTAATGGCCTGACCTGACGTCGCTATGATCCTCCCGATCGTTGTCTTGACTGAAATTGAGTTGCCAGAATGAAAACAAGAAACACAAACCCTTAGGCCTTGGCACACAAGTCACTTCAGAACGTCACTCACTTCCCCGGAACTTGGTCGCTGCTCGGCCGAAAGTACATCGAACTAAATCTGACACCCTTCTTGCATCGACATCGCGACAGCACACAGCGATCTCCAGGCCCGCAGAGCTACCGTGCACGCCCGACCAGCGGATCCGCCCGATTGGCTGGATCTATTTTCTCTATTCCCCGTAGCAAAAGTATTCCTTCGGTGAACTCTCGGCCCGCGAGCTCGAGCACGATCGACGTCAATGTTCAAACATCCCTGGTGTTGTTTATGGATGACGCTGGCTGGCTGGATGCCGAGGATGAACGTGCGGACAGCGGTTTCGTGGAAAGTGGGTAGGACAATGGGCCTAGTAGGGCCGATGTATATATTTGAGTTTGATAAGGGCCTTGTGTCGTGGTATCTAGATGCTTGAGTATCATATGTTGTTTCTTGGCTATCGGGTACTAACAACCTGAGAGTGTGTGATGATGGATTGATTCGGTCATTGAGAAGTGGCATGTTATCTAAATGTGTTGGATGGGCCATTTACCCGGATGTTTCTATCAATTTAGGATGTAATTGTGTTGGTCATATTGAAATAGCTAAATTGAATCAAGCATCACTGCCATAAAGGTCAAAGAGCAAGACCCCACTCGTTCAGTAGTAGGTTTGTCCCCTCATGGCCATTCGAGTCTCAGGCTGGAACATCCTCCGTGTCTCATGTCATGCCCCAGCGCCTTCGGAAGCTTCATAGCAGCCTCCACAGAGGCGATCTGGACGGTCCACTACCCACGGCTCAGATCTAAAACTATAACGACAGTCTACCTACGGTAGAGATCTAAATACCCCGCAGGCCCATCCCCGCAGTCTGTGACGAAAAAGGTCACTGTTCTAACCGAGATGACATTTCCAAGTGTTTACTGCGCCACAAAAGGTCTAGATCGCATGGATATAGTTGTATCTGGGGTAGTCTCTCGAAGGCCGCTGGCATATATACATATATAGTAAGGCACGGTTCGTTGCATAGGAAGTATCCTTATTCTACGACCACTCTGTCCTAGTTGAGAGATCAATTGTATCTGTATTCCCAATGTGCTGGTTGATGCCGAGCCTACAATGAAGTATGTAGTGTGTCGTTTGAACTTTACCGTCTTTGTATCGATAGTTCAAGTTAGACCTTTAGGTAGCATAGGAGTGTCTGAGCAAGCTAGCGATCAAATACCTCTCAAGTCTCAGTAGAAAGACTCTAGTCATAGCCAAACTATGAGGATTTACTGTTGCTGGTAAGTGTTAGAGACCAAAAACCCGCAGAAAGTGAGTCCAAATGCAATGCATGTCCATATGTGGCTTAGCTCGAAAATCAGTGAATGCCCGACACGCATCTTCCTGCCACTCCAACAACGTCCATCAAACCCCAACTAGCAAAGATCCCACCGATTCCGCAATTCAGTATGGAGAGAAAACTCTCATCGCCAATGGCACCCACATTCATGGTGTCCGCACCAGGAAAAGCCATTGTCTTCGGTGAACATGCCGCAGTGTATGGTAAACCCGCTATTGCGGCAGCTATTTCTCTCCGATCGTATCTCCTCGTCACTACTCTCTCCAAATCTCGACGTACCGTCCAACTGAATTTCAGGGACATTGGCTTAAACCATACGTGGGAAATTGACGCTCTGCCATGGAACGTCTTCCACCAACCTCCCAAAAGAAGGTCGTACTACTCTGTTGTCGAGTCTCTCGACTCGCAATTTCTCGAAGCTATTATGCCACACGCAGAGGCCGTGTCAAAAGACCTCCCAGAGAAGCAGCGAAAAATCCATATAAAATCCGCAACCGCCTTCCTTTACCTCTTCCTCTCCCTCAGCTCCTCGGCAAGCCCTGGGTTCATCTACACTCTTAGATCTACTATTCCAATCGGGGCCGGTCTAGGCAGCAGCGCTAGTGTTTGTGTCTGCTTAAGCGCAGCGCTACTCCTCCAGATACGCGCCCTTGCAGGACCCCACCCTGACCAGCCTCCCAAGGAAGCAGCGATACAGATCGAGCACATCAATCGCTGGGCATTCGTGGGCGAGATGTGTATACACGGAGACCCTAGCGGGGTAGATAATACGGTCTCGGCGGGTGGAAAGGCCGTGATGTTCCAAAGGAACGCCTCCGGACCACCATCCGTCATTCGTCTCACCAAGTTCCCGAAACTACGACTCCTTCTCGTCGACACGCAACAACAACGGTCCACCGGTGTGCAAGTAGAAAAGGTCAAAACACTCAGCACCAACCACCCTGAAATAACAGAGATAATCCTAGACGGCATTGGCAAAATTGCTACTTCTGCACTGGATCTGATGTCTTTGGCTGATGTTTCTGACTCTGACGCTCTCGGACACTGGGGGTCCTTGATTGGGATGAACCACGGGTTTTTGGTTTCGCTAGGAGTCTCGCATCCCCGTCTAGAGCGTATTCGTGAGCTTGTGGATTATGCGAATATTGGTTGGACGAAACTCACCGGTGCTGGAGGCGGTGGCTGTGCTATCACGCTGTTCCGACCAGATACCGAAGATAAAACCATTGAAGAACTGGAGCGGAAGTTCACTGCAGAAGGATTTCAAACATATGAGACTATCCTAGGTGCCGACGGAGTTGGGGTACTTTGGCCTGCGGTATTCCGAAATGGCACTGATGGGGAGGCCGAAGAGATTGATCAGAATACGTTCGAAAATGCCGATGGCGTTCACGGTATCGACCAGCTGGTTGGAGTGGGAGTGCAAGAAAATCGGGAAGGCTGGAAGTTTTGGACGCGAGATGTTTCTCCAAGATGAAACAGAGTCATGGTCGACCAGCTTTTACCTCTTGCAAGTGTATGGTAAGCTGGATTGGTGTTTCTCTTTATTTCGGGGTTCATTAATGACTGTCATTGGTCTCCCACATAGTGGTCGAGTCACCAAATTTGTAATTCAGGTCCATATGTACATAGAATAATTATAGAATACACAAAGTAAATAAAGGGCAGTAAGTCGTAGAGTCAGTATATCTAGTGCAACAGGAACCGCGTAGGTGTCTCTTGCGATTCGAGCTCCAACGAGACTGACTTTTTCCTCTTTCCAGGGCGATAGACGAGATTCTTCAATCCTTTATTGAAATTAAGGATACACGACACGGAGTTGGCGACGGTGAAAACCATCAAAAATAACGACAAAACTGCGAATAATGTTAGGGACACCCGGAAAGAGTTGAAATTAGTGCTCTCCGCGCCGCTGTAAATTCGAAGGAGGATGAGGATAAGGAATCCAATTATAACAATCATAAAGAACTAGATGACTGGTTAGTTGCCTGAATATTACCTCGCAATCGAGAATCCTTACCATCATCAGTATAAGCGATTTGGTCTTCTCGCGCTTGCAAAATTGAGCCGACAGGACCAGGGTCACTATCGTGACTGGGATCAAACAGGCATTGATGATAAAATCCATGTTTTGAGCTTGAAACACAACAAGGAGGATTTGGAGTTGACTTCCGAATACGAAGAAGAAATCGAATTTCAGGAGAGTGATATAAACCTAGAAGAAATCGGTCAGTCACAAAACAAAGAACATCAGCAGCATCGCAACAAACCTGATATGTAAAATACCGACGCTTCATCTGCAAATCCGCACTGATGTTCTTGTATATAGACCACGAAAACTCCGCGCGCAACTTCCACGTAAAAAAAGCCATGCACATAGTCCCGATGCCCAAAAACACCGGGACAAGAATGAGCTCGACCTGATACAATTTCCGCAGACGCTCGCCGAGGGCTTCATCAGCCAAGCTGGAGATCGTATCCTTGATCTCCGTCATCTGGAGAATGCCATATGCGAACAGGCCCTGATTACAGATGCAGAGACCGACCAGCTGGATTGTGTTCCTCCGGCGCAGCGCGTCATATGACAGGGCCAATTCGTATATAAGCGCAAAAATGTACAGGCCGAGGAATGACTGAAGGCGCAATCGTCCGTTTGATATGCTGTCGTCGTTGAGGTCGTCCCAAAGACTCATGAGAATCCAGCTAATTTCCCCATAAGCTCCATGTTAAAGAAGGGGCTGATATCCGAGCCGGGGGGGCCCCTACCTTTCAATTGCCACTGTCAGGACCGTCTCGGTGATCACCGTTGCGGAGAACGATCGCGTCCATAATGTGTTGGGGACGTATAGTAGAGGCCGGCTGTGGTTCGGGGCCTTGTGATGTTGTTCGTCTTGGTTCATGACCGGACTGAGTGGTACAGAATATGTGCAGATGTCTGATTCCTTGGTCTTGGAGGACTTGTCGTAAGCATCGTCAGATTTGGGTTGGAAGGTAGTTTGGAAAGGCCCAGAGATCATATCAAAATTGAGGGGAATGTGGAGGTTAAGCGGTTCAGGCTATTTTCCCTTTTCAGGAGTTTCGGTATATCAAAAACATCCCAAACTAAATACGTCTGCCTCCTTCACAGTGGGGCGACCACGTAAGGCCATTTTAGATCAAAGCCAAGGCCGATCTAGTGGTGTCCTAGTTGCAATTGACTTCCACTAAGCTGAAAAACAGAGAAGCTACTTGTATCTTTGTATGATGTACAGGACTTAGTCGGCCGTTACACAGCCTCATGTTATTTGATAGATAGCCGTGGGATATTCTTTACAGAATAATTTTTTTTTAGGTATTCCCCCTTTTGTTGGTGATATAGTTAGAAGGGTAAGAATATTGAAAATATGTGAATCAAAAGAAGACGCGTATCTGGGCTTGACATGCATGAGACTAAGACATAACCTTCCAGGGGAAACAGCATATTGCCCCATATCTGGGCAACCTTAGCTCGTGTTTCAGGTAAACTGTACTAATAATAGATTGTACTAATCACATTACGATGTACGGGGTAAAACATGGTTACAACATAGGTACTTACATGGATCTATAGCCCTTGGTCAACAATAGCACGGAATGTCTAAGTCCCTTTTGTGAGACCGGGATAGAATGTATTGTATGAGTATGAGGATGCTAAAATAATGCAATGATGGGGATATATCCAAAAAGAATGCAACAATGCACGCCATGCCAGTGCTTCAGCCGTATTGAACTCCCAGGTGTACCCGACACCAGTACAAATAAAACAGAAAGAAGGAGAGATAACACAGCGAAGCAAAAAAGCATAGAAAAACCGCAAAATGCATGATTCATGAGCACGGGCGTGTATGCATCAGAAATTAGGATTAGAATTCCATCTCGTCATCCCAGCCCAGCTGCGCGTATATCGATTTGGATTGGGATTTCTCGGGAGTTACTGGCACAACTGCAGCACCTTTGACGGGGGTTCCCATGACCGCAGGTGGGGAGTGAGCGCGAGGACTCTCGGCGACCATGGCATCAAGCGATAGAGAAAACGGCACAGCGGTGGGAGTAGATATACTCTGCGGTGCCTGTCTTTTGGGTGGCGTCTCCATGATTGCCGAGGTGCGAGCATGATTGAGAGACTGGCTGAATTGTCGAGATGATGTCGACAAGTTTTCTATGAATGCGGACATGTCCTTAGGGCGTGAATGGTTGGGGGAACCTGGGACTATTGGTTGTGTAGATGAGCGAGGCGCTGGAAGGTTGGGTACCCTGAAAAGGCCCTTGCCGGAGGAGGATGATGGGCGACGCGCAGTTATGCTATCACTCTGGAAAAGTTTGGAAGATGGCCTAGTTGGAGTTTCTTGAATAGCTCCGTCCAGATGACTTGATCGTGGATTGTCATGAGAATTGAAAGGATCGGAGTCAGCGCCAGAGAATGAGATCGCCCGTCGACTCGAGGACGGGATCATGGTGGGAGACTCGAAAGGAGAATTTTCCACACCAGCAAATGACCGGGATGGAGCCAGGCTACGAGGTAGCCCGACCCCCGCGTCCTTCCTTCGATTGCCTCGAGGAGTCGCCATGACCTGTACACCTTCGCCGAACGGATTGCGCACGGGATTTCTTGACTTCCTTGAACCGCTGCCACTTACAACCCGTTTCGACGCATCGTCTGCCAGATCCTTGGAGACGAGCTCTCTGTTCGGCTTCCGAAGTGCGTTAATAGCAGCATCCAGCTCTTTCTTCTGGTTGGCCAGCATTTGGACCTTTCTCAATTTAGTCTCATGCTGTCGTGCTACGGCGTTAAGATCAACCTCGCGGTTTTCGGTGCGTTTTGCTTTCTGAATGCCACCCCGGACACTGCCGCTGAGAACAGTGGGCAGCAAGGGTTCAATATCGTGCTTCGCATTATGCTGGGTCGGCGCAGTGTTGGATCGAGTCAGTCCTGGGTGCCGAGCATAGGACGCTGCCGCTTTATCGTCCGTAAGTACTCGCTGTAATGTCCGTCGGGGCTTCGGTGCAGGCTGTTGTCGCTTGACTTCCCCCCCGGGTTCCACACGGCGTGATTTACTCGAAGATTGTGTCTTTTTAGCAGCCGAGGAAATACTGCCGGATACCCCGAATTTGCGGGTGATCAGCTTGCATTTGTCCGGGAGACGCGCAGCATAGAATGGAATGATGACTTCTGTGCAGAAGTCACGCACCGCATCGCTCTCGACTTTCTTGCCTGAAAGATGGTTGCTACTGAAAGAAGAAGCCTTTGCTGTATCGGCGGCCGATGTTTCTTCCATTGTCACAGCGTGCCAAATACACATCCGATCGAGATGGAGTTCAAGAAGCATGTTCAAATCCGTTGGCTTCTTAGGCTTGGCTTTCTTCGGCGTATCTTGCGCCCCATTTACATCTTTCTCCTTGTTAGTGCTGGAAGCAATGGTGATTTCCAACCCCATGACTTCCAAAATCAGCAGGATCTGCAATTGTGTCTCGCGGAGGCGGAGATCCGAAATCTGTTTCTTAGACTCTGCTTCACGCGACGTTTCCTGTGCAGGATATTCATTCAAGATTCTGTCCTTCCACCACTTGTGGATGAATCCTTCCTCCCCTGGGTAAAGGCCATTCTTCCCCATCTTCTTTTTCTTACTTTTCCGCTTCTTAGATTTTGCGCCATCATCAGAAAGCGCAAGAGCTGCATCGCGAATTGCCAGGGGCAATGTTTCTCTGTATTTGAGGTCCATTTTCTTCGTAGCGAGGATAGCCTCGCGATAGGATTCGATCAACTCCGTCGAGCCATGAGGCTGTTCCAAGTCACGAGCCTGGAAAGCAGTCCGACAGCGTGTTAACGGGCCCTTCGCAAAGTACGCCACAGAAGTCTAGAAAATGTCAGCCGGGCAAACTCCTAATATCGAGTAGAGCAAATCACCTTTGAAACGTAGAGAGCCTGCAGATAGTGCTCTCTCATCCCGTCCAGCCACTCCTCAGGCGACTGTTGCACATCCACAACATTGGAATCGACACCATCAGCATCCATAGCCGCAGGTAAATCCCCCAAGCCCTGAGGTTCAGGAAGCAAGAAAGAGCCCCCTTCAACGGCATCAAAACTCCTCGACGGAGCAAGCGAATGGCTCCGGTGCTCTCCATCACCCACAAAGGATGCCTCGGTATCCCCGAGGTCCGACTCAGACGGACCAAAGACAACCGCAATATCCAGCCCAGCAGACCTTTCACTCACCTCATCGTCGGAGAAGGGCTCATCGATCTGAGCAGCCTGCCACCAGTCAAACCCATCGGGAATAGCCCCGGTCTCATCGACAGCAACGCTATCTATATCCGCAGCATCAGTTCCATGCCATCCCTTGGCCGCAACAACTAGATTGCCCTCGTGCACCCATCGGGCGAGCTTGGAGAGCGAGTATATTCCTCTCTTCACCCTCTCAATAATGTACAGGCCACCATTGGGCACTAGGCGCACTGCGAGGACGATCGGTTCCGTCTTTACGCACAAGTCAATTTCTAACGAGGGGATGTCCGCGGTGAAAAGGCCGCCGGATTGATCGTCGGATCGGGATGCAGGCGTATCGTCGAGCCACGAGAGGGGCAGCCTTGTGCGGGGGAGGGCCGTAATTGGTTCGAGGATCAAGGGTTCATCAGATAAAGACGCCGAGTGAGCCTATACAAGTTGCGGAGAGTGAGCAATAGCAACCAATGGATTGAGCGTATGCTGAGCCAGTTGTAAGCATGACTCACTCTAATGACGATGGAAGAGGTAGCAAGCCGTCTAGAAGTATCATCTAGCAGTACTTGATCGTCTCTTTTCCTCTTCTTTATAGGTGGAGGGGTCGGTTCGTGGAGTTTGTTCAGCGCGGATGAACTGAGCGGATCTAGGACGTTGGGGACAATGCGCGAGGCCATGGTCGCGTCTAGGAAATTGTGGGCATTCTGTAATTTGAACGCAAGAGTCAAGTCTTATGCTAAAGCAACAAAGCAATTGATGTTGGTTGTGCAGGTGTCGACAAGATCGCGCTCGAATCTTGGCGGATCTGGCGTCACGCGTCGGGACGTGTACTCCGCCTGGACCAATATGAGACACGTTAATTGATTTCGCTGAACTGGTCGACTGTTTGGCCTGAAAAGAATTTCGCCTAGGTTTGAGATTACTTTCTTACAAGATCGAGTACGTTAAGAATACCTAAACTAGTGGTATGATAGCAAGAACAATGTGAAAAAAATGGGATGAAATATTATGAATCTATCGCTAATGTTTAGATTAGCAGGCCCAGGACCAGACGAAAGAACTTCAGGTACTCTCACAGAGTAGTGTGCAGTTCCCTCGAAACCGAGAGGGCATGATCCCGCGTGGAAGCAGGACCAAAATCTCCTCGGTAGGTACCATGGACAGTGAGGTAGAGATACGGTGTTGAAGACTGTCGCTCCAGAAAAACGCCAAAAACTTCCTTTCCCAGCCGATGAAAAGTGGTATCATGTTGAATTTTGTCTTCGCCGAAAAGGCCCGTCATTTGCGCGACCATGCAGATAATGAAACAAGAGAAATTGGTCTCCTAGTGGGAACCAACTTCCGGATTTTATGAGGGTTTTTTATAGTCTATGCTCATCGTGCTTCGAGTTGTTGAAAACAAAGCAAATCATCACAGTCGTCAATAATTGTCCGGAGTCACCGGATCAAGCAGAGCCCGCTTAGAACTTGAGGGTACGGGGTGACTCCCAGGAGAACTCCTGGTTAGTGAAGTGGCCGTTCTTGGCGGTCTGGTAGTAGATGGGCTTGGCCAAGTCGAGGTCCTTCACGATGACACCGGGACGGAGATCAAAGTTGTCACGGATGATCTGGACCAGCTCGTCGGAGGTCTTGGAGGAAGTACCGTAGGTCTCAACGAAGATGGAGAGGGGCTCAGCGACACCAATGGCGTAGGAGAGCTGGACGAGGGCACGGCGGGCAAGCTTGGCGTTGACCAAAGACTTGGCGATCCAGCGCGCAACGTAGGCGGCGGAACGATCGACCTTGGAGTAATCCTTTCCGGAGAAAGCACCACCACCGTGGGCACCCCAGCCACCGTAGGTGTCGACGATGATCTTACGGCCAGTGAGACCGGCATCACCCTGAGGACCACCGATGACAAAGCGACCGGAGGGCTGGATGTGGTAGACAGTGCGATCATCGAGGAGCTCGGCGGGGATGACCTTCTGAACAATCTTCTCCTTAATGGTGGCACGGAGCTCCTCAGTGGAGACATCGTCAGTGTGCTGGGCGGAGACGACGACAGTGTCGACGCGCAGAGGCTTGACGGCACCGTTGTCGTGGGCATACTCAATGGTAACCTGGGTCTTGGTATCGGGGAGCAACCAGGGGATGGAGCCATCCTGACGGGCGGCCTTCATGGCAGCATTAAGCTTGTGGGCGAGGAGGACAGTCAAGGGCAGAAGCTCAGGGGTCTCGTCGGTGGCATAGCCGAACATGATACCCTGGTCACCGGCACCGAGCTTCTCAAGGGCCTCCTCGTAGTGAAGACCCTGAGCGATATCGGGAGACTGCTGCTCAATGGCAACCAAGACGTTACAGGTCTTGTAGTCGAAGCCCTTCTCGGAGGCATCGTAACCGATGTCCTTGATAGCGCCACGGATAATCTTCTGGTAGTCCAGGTGGGCTTTGGTGGTAATCTCACCGAAGACCATGATCATACCTAATGTGACACGTCAGATTGAGATCTGGCCTGAAGTAATTATAGTGAACCTACCGGTCTTGGTGGCCGTCTCGCAAGCGACCTTGGAGAGGGGATCCTCAGCAAGGCAGGCATCGAGGATAGCATCGGAAACCTGATCACTATTGGGGAATTAATACACTGTTACAATTGGAATTGATGGTACAGAGCCCATCTAATAATCCACTGAGGGCAAAGGTGAAAGGTTTTAGGGGTATAACTCACGCAATCTTATCGGGGTGACCCTCACCGACAGACTCGGAAGTGAAGAGGAAAGTGCCGCTGTTTGCAACTGAACCCATTGTGACGGTGTGTGGAAGAAACAGAAAATTGACAGAAAAGGAGGCGGGGGAGGAATGAGGAATGGAGAGAGGAGAGGGAAAGGGAGAAAGATATCTCGGGGAGGGGGAACCTTGGTGGGGTTTTGCTTTTTTTTCCGAGTTACACAGGCGGTACCCGAGAAAACATAGTGTGCGTGGGCGAAAGGCAAGGTACTGCCGAAGTACCCTCTGAATGTCCTCCGTACACGGTACTTCCTGTCCCTTGCTAGCCCGCGATCGCGCCATCTGGGGCGGTGAATATGGGCAGATCGTCTGGACTGCAATTTTCTTATGACGATAAGATAGAACATTCTAAAGTTCAATCTTCTTGGTACTTTTTAACATACAACCATGTCCAAATTTGGTGTCCTGGTAATGGGCCCTGCGGGTGCAGGCAAGACCACCTTCAGCAATGCAATAATCCAACACCTTCAAACCACCCGCCGCAGCTGTTTCTACGTGAACCTCGACCCTGCCAACGAGACATTCGCCTACGAACCAGATCTCGATATTCGTGACCTGATCACTTTGGAAGATGTCATGGAAGAGATGGGCCTGGGGCCAAACGGAGGCCTCATATACTGCTTCGAGTTCCTACTCCAGAACCTGGAATTCTTATCAGAGGCATTGGAGCCATTGAGTGAAGAGTATCTGATCATCTTCGATATGCCCGGACAAATCGAACTGTACACACACATTCCCCTGCTACCAACCCTCACAACTTTCCTCTCGCGACAGGGCCCGTTGAATATCAACATGTGTGCTGCCTATCTACTCGAAAGCACATTCGTCATCGACAAGGCCAAATTCTTCGCCGGTACACTCAGCGCCATGTCCGCCATGCTGATGATGGAGATGCCGCACGTTAATATTCTCAGCAAGATGGACCAAATCCGCGATATGGTGACGCGCCGGGAATTGAAGCGCTTTACCAACGTGGATGTGGAATTGCTGCAAGAGAAGGAGGAGGACGATCTCACCGCAGGTGCCAACCCAATGGCCGCGGAATCCTTGATGAGCGGCGGGTCTTTCAAGCAGCTCAACCGAGCCGTCGGACAGTTGATAGATGATTTCAGTATGGTTTCGTTCCTGCAATTGGATGTTTCGGATGAGGACAGCGTCGCGGCGATAGTGAGCCACATCGACAATGCTATCCAGTACCATGAGGCCCAGGAACCGAGAGAACCCAAGGATGCAGTCGAGGTGGATTATGAGGATTGAGGGATATCACATATGATTACTGCATCACTGTGACTTGCAGCGAATTCTCTGCATATACACCCCCACGACCGACCACTCTACCCAATGCCACTCCCTGCAGCAGCCTCGAGTTTTCGGCAGCGGAGCAGTCTGAGATAAAGCGCACTTTTCATCTCCGTTTGCTAATGTACGGTCTTACGATATTGGAAAAGCTTTCTAACGTTCTTGTCGCGCCGGACTCCACAGAATTTGGGGCTTCCTCGACGTTTGGAATCAATAATACTTACGATAAAATCATGGCTGCGACTACTAGAGTCAGAGCCAAGGGCTTTCTACACCACAAATGGATATTCGGTCATATCCTCGGGTAATAGAAATCATAATGAAACCAAGATGAGACTAAAATCAATCCATGAATATCGTGCTCTTTAGAATTCCAAAAACAAGTCGTTAATCGCTAGCCCAACTCAACGGGATGAAGTAAAGAATAGGCAGACCCATCGCGCAGTTTCATGATATACCCCAAACAGGGATACCAGCCGCAAAGAAAGACATCAACAAGCCGAGAATTTCGACTCAATTCCCAGCACACAACTATTCCAATCTCACCACACGTCCACATCCAATCCCACCGAAAAACCTCATCCAACAGCCCTATAACAGACCAAAGCAAACCGAAGTACCCTACCTCGGGACTCCCGCATAAGCCGCCGCAGCCATCTTAGTCTTTTCCTCAAAATCGCCGACAAACCCACATATCAGACCCCAAACCCACCCGACACCCCTGCCCGCATTCTCAATACCAACGTTGTAGACATACCAGCCAAGACCTAGAACCGAGACCCAGAAAACCAGCTTGAAAGCGAGCGCGATCCAGAACATGACAAGGCGGTAGGCGTAGTCGAGGATCTTGATAGAGATGAGGATTATGACGGCGAGGAGGAATAAGGACATTAGGTCTGGCATGACGGAGGCGTAGACGGCGAGGAACTTCGAGACGGGTTCGATTATGTATGGTTGAAGCACCATTGTCCGTAGGTGCGAGAGTTTTGTTGCGAGATGGTCTTGTGCTGTTGCTTGGAGGTAGGCGAATGTCGAATGATGGAGGACTGTTTGGAGGTTTTCTGTGTCCGGGATTATTGGTTAGCTTTTGCGGTGTGGGATTTGTATCTATATGGCTGGAAGGCAGGTTAAGTAAATACCTGGTAGCAAGTCCATGATCGCGTATTGGAGTATATTTGATTGTTGAAGAGGTCAACGAGGGAGAGACAGGGGCAGAGAGAGAAAGAGAGAGGTTCCTCGCGTGTCAGGTCCGTGTTTTTCTTTGGCTTGCCGCGCTTTGTTTGAGAACCTCGGCTCTTGGTGACCCTTGAGAATGGATTTTCGAGGGAATACTGGTGTGAGGCAGAGGAATAACACCCTGGCTTTCCAACGTTCAAAGGCGTTGTTTCTTTCCAAGGTTGGCTCGAGAGCGCTTCGTAAGGTCTTGTGCTGGAGCTCTTTGTTTGTAGTAGAGCAATGCGAGGTGGAGGGTACGTGAGGTGTGTTAAAGGTCAGCTGCAGCGGAGACTAGGAGATGTTATTTCTGAAGGTATATATTCCGATGCAATCAATGATGAATGGTAGGCCAAGAAGCGAATGCGATGTTTAAGCTTGGGTGTCTAAGTTGTGGCACCCAGAGGATGCAAACCAAACAAACTTCACATGTGAAGAGATGCTCTACTCCGTACGGAGCACAACATACTTGGATCTATAGCTTCACTTATACATTGCTCTCAGCTAATCTCGGTATGTTTCATGAATATTAGATTCATTATAAATGATACTGTACAGTAGATTAGATATTTACCTGAAAAGAGACGCTTTCTATATACAAGCGCGACCAACAACAGTCAACCACGAGTTCGTGAATGTAAAAGACAAAACGCTCCAAGCCCAAATTGGTGAAGAGGCCAGCGCGGTGCCACGCGCATGATCTAAGATGAACCAAAATAAAAACCCGGGACTCCGGGCTAACTCCAATATATTGTACTCTACCATCGCGGGCGATGGGAGCACAAATGCATATGCAGACATGGTATAGTAAGACAGTAGGAAAGGGCAAAGCGCGAGATTTGACAAATTTACAGAGCATCGATGAGCCCTCTGAGGGCGTCACGCTCAGCTTGGATCTCGGCAAGGAGTTGGCGGGTTTGGCGGAGAGCGTCATCTCTGCCGGATGAGTTAGTAAAGATGGGATGAAAAGAGATAACCATGAGATAAAACACAAGTTACATACCTGTCAGTTTGAAGCTGAGCCACATCGATCTGCGTGCGGTTCATACGTCCAACCACTTGCTCCATCTCCATATCCGCATCACGGAGGAGCTTCTCGAGATCCTTGACTCGTCGCTCGAGGATTTCGGATTGGACAACCTGGGTCAAGGGTACACCCTCACCGCTGGTGGTCTGGTCCAGGCGCGGCGAGCGAGCATCGAATGGTGCGTTGGGCGGCCGCGGGGAGAGGACAAGTGTGTTACGGCCGCCATTCATCATCCGAGTGAGCTGCGCATGCTGGCTTTCCTTCAGCAAACGGAGCTCGTCCTCATGCTTGCCCATCTCTTCTTCCGTGTGGTTTTGGGCAACCAAAAGAACTTCCTCCAGCTCTCTCATGTGGTTCTGCAGAATGTTGATCCGTTCAACGGAGAGCTGCTGATCTTTGTCACCTTTATCAATGGCTGTTGCTAGACGGGAATGCAGAGAAGTATTGGTCTGAAGCTGGTAATGGACTTTGCTGCCCAGTGTCTCAATTCGAATAAGGGAGGAAGCGAGCTCCTCCGAATCCGCAACACCTGCCTTAGCCTCCGCTTGATCTGCTTGCAATTTCTGGAATGCAGATTGCAGGGAAGATGATGTGGTCGCGACCTCAGCAAAGCCTTCTTGGCCGGTCATCAACTCTGCACCAGCGGCAGTGTCCTCCACAAGAAGAGCGCGCAGAGAGCTGGTCTCCTGCTCGGCACGGTCCAAGTCCATCTTGAGACCAGCGAGGTTCTTCTCGCATTGCCACTTGCCATCTAGAGCATCCTCAGCGCGCATGCGAAGATGATTCACCTCGTCACGCAGGTTGCGCACATCTCTCTCATAGCCTAATTTCCGTGGCTGACCCGATTGCTGCGCTCGAGCAAGCTCCATCTCGAGCAGACGAGTGCGCTTCTCGTACTCGCGGGCCTGGTATGCCTGGCGATCGAGGAGGCTCCGCAATGTCCGGTGGAGGACATCGCGTTGAACCTCGATATCGTGGACCTTGTCAACCAATGATTCACGTGTTTCTGGTGATTTACCACCGCTGTTATTATTCACGGAGTTGGATCGAGAAAGTCCACCTGAGTGAGCTAAGCTGCTGGGCTTGCGTGCAACGGAGCTCGATCGTCTCACTCCAAATGCCGAGTTTCTGGGTGAGGCCCCTTCCTCAGCGATTGAAGCGAATCGACCACCCTGTAGCTGAGCCAAAGAAGCATTCTCGATTTTTAAAGCTTCAATTTCCTCAATGAGCCTGTTGTCATCTCGAAGTTGATCTCGATCATTTCGCAATTGTTCCAACTCTACCCGCATGGCAGTAAGTAGGTCCTCAAAGTTATCTTTGGATTGCCGCTCTTCAAGCAGCTTCCGCTTGGTGTTTTCCAATGCGGTCTCGAGTTCCTTGGTTTTCGACGACAAATCAGACGTATCCGTTCTGTCGCGTCGAAGCTAATGAAGGTTAGCAGTTGGTCACATTTGCGCCATAGTTTGTCAGCCGTACCTGTTGAACTTGAGATTCCAAGATTTGAACATGCGATTCTGATGCCAAGCGCTGAGACCGCTCCTCCTGTAACTTCTGCGATAATTCGACCTTGAGTTGTGCTCGTTCTTGGTCTGCAGCTCGGCGAATCTTTTCGATATCTTCGCTCTTCCCAGCATCTGATGCATAGCGAACAGAGCTATTACCCGAGTCTGAGAAATAGTCACTTGTCCGTCGATTGATGTCCGGACCTTCTAATTGTAGCCGTTCGACTAGATCCTCCAGATCCATTTCCCGGCGGATAGATCTCGCTAGTTCGGAGCTTATCTCTCGTAATTCATTCTCAATGTCTGCGATCTTGGATATAAATATATTTTCCTTTAAACTTGAAGACCCCATTGAGGTCCGCGCTGGATGACCATATCCATTGGTCTTGGGATCGTATGGAGAGCCGGGGTTGAAAGGAACGTTTGCTAATGGTGGCATAGGGAAATGTGTTGCTGATCGACCGGAGTCGGAGATCTCGGTGCTCGATGATTCACCTCCGGGAGATGTATTATTCCCCTTCCAGCCGAAGAAGGAGCTGATCTTGTTCCCAGGGGTTCTGGGGTTCCTTGGATCTCCCGCACCCATTGACATTGATACCGCACGCGAGTCTACTTTGAAATGTAGTGGAGGTGGTCTGTTCATAGACATGTGTAATGCCATACTCGTTGCCCGTCGTGACGATCGTTTCGTTAGAGGAGGGGATCTGAGGATCGGGATGAATGGTTCGCTATCTAGACGACTGTGCAGAGGGGTTCCATTCATGAACTGATGTTCGTACTCTTCGTCAAAGTAGTTGGAACCCTCGTCTTCGTCGTCGTCGTCGTCGTCGTCGTCCTCAAGCACCGATCTTAAGTACGAGGCGGAACCGTGGCGGGATGCAGCGGTATCGATGTATAGGGGTTGAGAATCGTTCCGTCCTCGCGAATATCTAGAGAGTTGGGACAGAGGCACGCGATTAGTCTTCCAGACTTTGGAGAAACGGAATAGCATGTGTAGGCCATATCATGCTTGATCGGTAGGTAGCCCGGGGGAGAAAAAAGGAGGGTCTGCCGAAAAACGCGGGAGAGGAAAAACCGGGGTCATGCTGGTCGCGTACCTATTAGAGTTCTTTGGCACCGATATATATGAGTCTCCATCCACCGACAAAGGGGAGAGTGGTGCAGTGGGAATCGAAATGGGTTTATCTCCCTCGAACGAAATGGGAGAGGAGGGATGATCAGGGCCCGAAGTCACTGGACCATCATTATGCGGGAGAGGTTTCGTTCGGACTGGAGGAGTAGTTGGAGGGGGGTTAGGACTAGAGAAGCTCTCTGAATGGGCGGGAGAGCCGCCAAACTCTAGAGGAGACGCCATGAAACACCCTGGTCCGTATCAAAAAATAGCCATGGATCGACAGCCGTTCATGCTGATAAGCACGGGAAAGAGAATGGCAAGCGCCAATGAGACGACCAAAAGGGTAAGGATTATTCTAGGAGGATATCAGACGAGAAGGGAAATGGGAGAAAAGGAGAAAGTCTTGGTACACGACAACCCCGGGCGATTGGCGCAAACCGCCCGTGGGTTCTCCATTTCAGTAGCGCTGGCTTCGGGACGAGTAAGCGTGGGTGGAGCACAAGGGGGGCTGGCGTGGGTCTGGATGTGCATCAATTCAATTGGTACGAATATCATACAATGATGCTTTGGCCGATAGGATCGACATCGCTTGAGAACCTACTTCGTATGTACCATGCAGCGTGGCGATACGCTTGACGTCCTTGATAGTCCGGACCTGGTAAGATGTGTATAATATACAATGTACTCTGTACGGAGTATATGTTGTATAGTACTATATGGAGCACGGTGATAAGGTTTGAAATATGAAAATAGAACATTCAATAGTGTCAAGTGACACAAAGAACCCCCTTGAGTCGTGGAGAGGAGAGGAGAGGGAGAGGTTAGCCCGGGTGAATGCTTGGCGATTCAGGGGTAGCCTTTCAGGGCTGTGGGAAGTACCGGGAATGTACTTTTATGTCACTTTCCTTATCTTTCTCTTGAAAAGATACCTCCAAGTACTTTATGTCTACTTTGATGTTTGACTTGGTAGCCCTATACAATCTACTCAGTAACTACTCTGCGTATCTGAAGTTTTCACTATTAGGAGGCTACATTTATATTAGAGTTGTGTATTTCATACGGCTTGTATATAACTTCAACGGACTATGGAAACTCAATATAATTGTCTGCAGTATATTAAGGGGCCCTCCGAAGACAGTGGAGATACCCCTTTTCCCCTTCCCTCTCTCGTACAAGCTTCTCAATTTTGTGGAAAACCCAAGGCCATACCCTGCCAGAAGAACGTGCACAATCCAACACGCTAACTACGGTATGTCCAATCAAAGTGAGACGTCGATCAACACAGCGTCTCGCCAGACACTCGGGCCAGCGCGTGGGGCCGGAATGTGTTGCTTCAACGGGCTAAGCGCCCGGCCTAAAGCACCTGTTCCTGCATCGTGTCACATCAGGAAGTTGGCCAATGTGATTATTGTACTTTGTTTGGAAGACCCCGTACGGAGTCCAGTCCACCGATATGAGGGTTAGCACTGAAGACCCCACCTAGAAAGACATTACTACTTACTGCAATTCATATGGATTCTTTCCGCGGCTGGAATTGATTGGACAACCATATGTTCCTTGCTTCAGCTTAGGACCCAAGGATCCAACTCTACTGTCTACATACAACATACAATCCCCCGTGTTGTGAATAACGGCCTAGCAGTAATCACACACTACTCTTATTTGACGTTAGGGCCGAGAATACGGAGTACTATTAGGTTATACAATTATTGTGTCAACCCCTTATCGATCTACAGGGTTTATTCAGGGCGTTGATGCGACTGCTCGGACTCGCTCTTTGTTACACCCTAAGGAGATAATTGTTTCACTGGTACAATATGTGGTAACATTGAAATTAGACTAAATGTTACCATCCCGACAAATGGAAATATTTATATGAGGTGGCTTGATCTATTGTATGAAATTAAGGGTTCTAAGATGCGTACAACATAGGGCTACTCCAGGGGTCCACCATAGCTGTCACAGACTGAGTTGACAGGACGGAGGATGTACCATACGGAGTACGGAGTACACAGCGCTAAACTGTTGTCTCAGTCCACCTGCACGTCAAAGAAAAGTTGGCTTATGCACACCCGTTTGATCCACTCCCTTCCAGTCTAGACCATGTCTCAACCTTTGAAGCTGTCTCACATTCAAATACTTAAATCCCAGCCACTGCTGTTCTATCATTAGAAGTAGTTGGGAGTGTCCGGGTCCAACGGCTGGCTAGATGTCTCGATGCTGCATTTACGCTGTTTCAGGGGCCCTTGCTGTATGCACATCTCTAGATATGCAACATATTGGATGCAATATCTGGCACGTACGCATTATAGGTATGGCGGTGAGCAAACCTCGGCCTCGGCGCTTCCCTTTAAAATCCTTCGTGCTCCCTCTCTTTGATCACTAATTCAGACTCGTCGCATTTTCCAGCTTCATCCACAGTGGTTGAGCATTCGACAAGGTTTGTGCATACGGCTGGACCCACTGCAGACAAAGGCGATGGGATTATCCTAGCCACCTCAAAGGTTTTTTATGGGGCATCTGTTCGCCGGTTCTGATGATCTGGAGGATCCCGACGAGGGCTCAAGCAAAATTTACAGTCAAAACACTTAACTAACTGGCATCCTAACACCGATATACTCGTTCTGAAAGTTCCCCTGTGAAGACATTGGATTGCGTCGAATGATCTAAATCAATTCGAAAGGCTAATGCTTCACATCGACGACCACAAGCACTGCCGTTCGATCATTGAGAGTGAGATTCATACAACGTGATGATGAACTGGGCGGGGTTTGAACTGTTATAAGGTCTTCTAAGTCTATTCCACCATTGGTGTTCGACACTTAGTGTGTCCTTATTACTATCCGTACTAATTATTTTTGCCCTGTGAGCTAAGAGACCAGTAAACAGTAAGATATAATTCAAGGGCAAAATATCGGTAATATTATAGTAGCCCAATGCTAACTACTAGTAACTACTGGTCCCATTTACTCTGTGAGCCTGCGACCATGTCATTCGACAATTTCAACATCGAGGGCAACATGAACACCACGAACATACCTTTCGCCGTGAAGCGAGGCAGTAAATTGCCATAGTTGATCGACAAGCTAAACGAAAAGAGATTAATACGGCATTTCAAAGGCGACTAGACGTTCATGGAAATTCCACCGACCGCGGAAAGCTCTCTTGAAATCCGACCTAGAAGAGTTAGTCTTCAAGCATCTCGAGATGAAGGCATCTAGCTGACTTGCGATTATCCACCGCTTGCTTGCTCGTTCCAATGATTCAGTTACCGGTTGCAATACCTCGGTCATGTGGTTGAAATGCTTTTCCAGCCAGGCAGCTACCGTTCCAGCCTTCTGAAGTAAAAAGACGGCCGCCAAAGGCATTTTGCTTATGCTGAGAATGTCGTCCATACATGTAATGTCACGAGTGATGTTCAACGCCATTTCTAGAGCTGCTATAGACGACTCCCGGACATTATTCTGTCTGCCTGGGACGCTACCAAGGCACATCAGCCGCTTCTTATGAAGTTCAATGAGAGCTCTACTTCCATTAGCATTAAAGAAAGATATGACCAAGGGGTGACTCACAGAAGAAGGATAATTATCGCTCTGTATGGTCGCTCCCAATCCTTTCCAGAGCTATTCAAAACGTCGACCGTATGTTTTCGAATCAATGACTCAATTCTCCAGAAATCATAGTCTGTCATTTCCATCATGGAGACGGGATGAATCTCGGTTAATTGTACGACTTGCTCCAGAAAATAGACAGCCTCTATCTGCTGAGCAAAACCTGGAATGGTTGTTCCCATTGCGTCAGAGAGCAGCTTTATTTCCGGATCCCAGGGACCAACCCCAGTATGATTGCTCCATAGCTCATCATCAACAGGAAGTTCATGCCCGCTCTGAGAGCTCTGAACGAGCAAGGTTCGTCCAGAACTCTCATCAAAGTGATAGAAGAGTCTGTCGAGCAAGTAAATCGACCACCACACACGCTTCCTCTCTTCTTCAAAAACAGAGGAGTTCTGGCGGAGCCGATGCAACCCAGTAGCGAATCCCAAATTGACACAGCAAGATAGCGTTGTATATGAATCAGAGTGCAATCCACTTCCTTGCTCATATATAGCTAGCAGTAATCCTGACTGCATAGTGGCTAAATGATCTTGTCGATATGTATGTAGGAGCGAGAAAATCTTTTTGCATACCACATATAGGGGTATGATTTCAGTAAGCTGAGACAGTTCTGGGACATTTGGCGGATTCACCAGCAAAATATGGAGAATAAGGGAAGCCAACTCGGCACAGGGCTCATCTCGCAGTGATGCAACTCTTTGTGCCAAGAAGATGGGATGAATAAAGGGAAGCCATTGGTGCATGCATCGTTCGTAGCAACCTATAACATTTTCTAATCGAAGATTCAGGCTTGCCAAGATGTCAAACATGTAGGAAGTGAAACCAATGTCGATGCTCTTCTTCCTGCAGGTGCCGATGTAGGGTTGATCAAGGTAGTAAAGTGATTTGTGAATAACTAAGCTCCAATGGTCATGATCTTGAGTGCAAGTGATAGGTTGTAGAGGCTGATGGCTAGGATTTTCCTGAGTAGCACAAGATGTGTACTGACATGGAACGTTATTGCTTCGCCAATTTAGCCAATTGCTCCGAACAAGGTTGAATCCATTATTTACCTGACACAACGGCTGCAGCCCGGAATTTGCCGATCACATTTGCGTTTCTGAGAATGACACAAGAAACAGGCGTTTGGAGCAGCACTGCCTACTTGCATAATAGCAAAAATACTCTTGAATGGGCGGGAGCTTAAGGAGCGTGGATTCATGAAAACGCCAGTAAGTAGTGGATAATAGTTTGGCCTATTAGGGACAAGTACAATATAAAGCGGTGAGAGCAATACTGGCAGAACCAGACTCTTGTTGCGCTAGTCCGCTAGTGTCGGACTAGCTTCCCTTGGCAAATGAAGTATGTGATGGGCTATATTGTATGAATCCTTCAATATTATACAATTCCCTAGGTCCCTTAGGCTGCTTATCAATTTCAATCATAAATCTCAGTGTGGTACTCGGTGTTCGGTGTTCGGTCTTATTAAAAGACAATAGATCGTCAGCTATAAGTATGCTCGCTACTCCGTATACGCCCATTAGTTCTTTGCCAAACCTCATCATCGGATTTCCCAAACTTTGCCTACCCCCAAGAAACATGAGTGTTTCCGACGTGCCTTGTGCTCCATCCCTTTTCATATCCCACGGTACAGGGCCGTTTCCGCTCTTGGACCCCGAACAGGAATCCTACAGACAACTCCTCCGCCGTCACGGAAGCAAGCTCGACGGTGTCAAGGGAATCCTCCTTTTTTCGGCTCATTGGGAGACCGAGACTCCGCATATATCGGGTGGCGATAATCCTGGTATCTTCTACGATTATGAAGATATGCGGGATAGGCTCCCGCCGGCGGCGTTTGAATTCCAATATCCGGCACCTGGAAATGCGAAGTTGGCTACAGAAGTTGCCAACCGACTGAAAGAATGTGGATTTAGTCCTACTTTGGATCTTCAGCGTGGATTTGACCATGCTGTCTACGTCCCAATGATCCTTCTACGACCGCAGGCCGATATCCCAATCGTCCAGATGTCCATTCTGAAAGGACACGATGAACAAGATTCAACAGAGAAGAACATCAAGCTGGGACAGGCAGTGGAGTGTTTCCGGAATGCCGGCTACGCCATTGTTGGGAGCGGCGGGTCGTACCATGACTTCGAGGCTATCGCAAAGGCATTCTTTACAAATGAGCCTGTGCCAGCAGGCACGGAACGATTCGAAAATTTTTTGAAGAATGCGGCATCCATTCCTGATTCTTCCCAGAGAGAAGTGGCGCTTCTTGGATGGAGGGAACTCCCTGCTAGTCATACTGCTCATTTGACCAACTGTTCAGAGCATCTAATGCCTTTCATGGTTGCGGCGGGAAGTGGAGGGGACATTGCCGGAGTGAGATTTGATATGTATGAGTACAAGGGAGCTCCAATGAGTTTTTATAGGTGGTAAAGGAGGTCACTCAGTCTGAAGGTCGACCTTCAGACGAAGTGTCATTCTTGTGTAATCACTTCTTGTTACCTATAGGAATTATGAATTTCGCCTTTTCATTAATAATCTCTGTATTTTGTTTCCATACACGCTGATCGATTTTTGATCTGGCTAGTTGCGAAGCATTGCATGATAGCTCATTCACTCCCTTGGGCACTTTCCATTATCAGCGCCCTACTGTGTGGATTGAATACATGGAGGTACTACCTGGATACGACGGCTAAAGACAGAGACATTGCAGATAGCTACATGTATTTCTTATGACAAACACTTCTATCCTTTCTCACCTCCTTCCCGAATTCCATCCATGAACCTATTCCTCTATTGATTGCTCTTCCCACGAAGTACAGGCTTATACTCATTTTCAATGAAAATAAAGTGCGCAAGGCCCGAACTTCGATTTGGATGATAACGGAAATGCCACATGGATATTCCCCTCCTTCGGTCAGTGACCCTCCCGCAGCTGCCCCTCACCGAGCTAAACTACGGCAGCGTGGCACTTACTTGCCGAGGAACACTAGATTAGCCACGTTCATGATTGACATGAAGAGCCAAATCAAGACGGCTAGAATCATTGTGTACCACGAGTTGGTCATCTTGACACCTTCGGGTTCGAGCTCGGCTCCCTCTCCAATTACCTGGTCCGCATCGCTCTCGTCATCCCTGCCCGCCATGCGCCAGCGCGCTTTGCCGGGAT
The DNA here is from genome assembly GCF_015533775.1 of Penicillium roqueforti. Taxonomy (NCBI): domain Eukaryota; kingdom Fungi; phylum Ascomycota; class Eurotiomycetes; order Eurotiales; family Aspergillaceae; genus Penicillium; species Penicillium roqueforti. The sequence goes on from NW_024067599.1 coordinate 169,003, forward strand.
AGGCCGTCATGTATTTATCGCGGCAGGTAAAGTAGATCAGCGGCGCGGTAACAAATGGAAGTATGATACTCAGCGCTACTTGCGACCCATTGAGTGCTGCATTAAGCCCTTCGCGACCCACGGCTCCCGCGATGACGATGCTCGGTGTGATACTGATGGTGCGGGTTATGAGGCGGCGTAGCCACGGCTTCATCTTCCAGTTCAGCGCGCCCTCGCTGACCATCTGGCCGGCGATGGTGCAGACGATTCCTGCTGATACTCCCGACAGCAACAATGCCAGAGCGAATATGATACCTGCCGCGGGCGAAATGGACTTGGAAAGCAGATCGTGAATACCAAAGATGTCGGCCTCGAGGGCAAGTGGGTTTTGATATAGCGCGGCACCAGCAACGATGAGAATGGCGGAGTTGACAAAGAGGGCGAACGTGAAGAGCGAAATGGCCAGCTCGAGAATCGATACTGTCAGCGAGTGCTTAATTGCGCCTAAGGACGGGACATAGTAGCCGTTGTCGATACCATCATCTAGAACGGTATATCCCGACGCGAGCTGACGAGGCAAAAGCCTACTTCGCTCATCGTATTCGCGTAGGCGGGGTTGAACAATTCCCGACCCTAGGTACAGACTGTGAGGCATGACTGTTGCGCCAAGAATTCCACAGGCCTGATAGATACTGGAAAAGCATGAGAGTGAGATAAGGGGACAGCGGGGAATTTTGGACTCACGCTTCCGACTCGATGAGATATTTTGACGGAATATAACCCTTGAAAACCTCCCCCGGGGTAGCGCCATGGATCATAGACATTTGGATGCAAAAACACACGACCACGGCGAGAACCAAGCAAATGATAAACATTTCAAAGTACCGTAGACCCTTCATAGACCCTTCCGGGTGGTAGAAAAACAGGGTTACCATGACATCGAGGATGGAAATAGCGCATCCTGCGACCAGCGGTACCTTAGGGATCAGAAGGTTCAATGCAATGGCAAATCCAATCACCTGGTCAGTTAGCACTTGTAGACGCACAATATACAAAACGGGGAGTGAATCAGGGGTCTACCTCTGCTATATCGGTGGCAATAATGGCAGCCTCGGCAAAGGCGTACAGGATGTAGTTGAGCCAGCGCGGGAGAAACGCGCGACATGCCTCGGCGAGGTTCAGACCACTGACGGTGCCGAGCTTGATTGCCAGGCTCTGGAGGAAAATAGCAAACAAGTTGGACAGGAGAACGATGAACAATAGACGGAAGCGGTACGAGGCTCCTGCGGCAATGTCGGTCGAGTAATTGCCCGGATCAACTAGGTGCAGGCATGTAAGTGAGGTGAAGGGGAAGGTTGCGGGACGACAGCATTCTGGACATACTGTACGCAACCGAAATCATAAAGCCCGGCCCGATGAAGGAGCCAAAGGTAGCGAGCATCTTCCGGGCGCGCTGGATCAGCGTGCCCGGGTCGGCGTCACCACCAGCTGAAGCTGGAGGAGAACCCGAGGGGTGGGCGGCTGCAGGTGTCTGCAGACCACCCTCAGTGGACTGGCCGCGATCAATTGATCGCTGAGCCAGCCGGTAGGTGGCCTTGCCGTGGCCGTCGCTTTCGGTAGGAGCATCACTGGCTATTTGACCTGGGACATTCGAGGCCGCATTTGACACTGCGTTAGTGTCGCTTTCTCGAACGGCCCGAATGTTGACGAGGCCGTTGAAGTCCTCGTTGGTGGTCAGGTCACTGGAGTTTGGGTTCGGGCTTTGGTTGTAGCCGTCACCCTCGAGGGGCTCCTCGGTGTGGGATGTCTTGTTCATTCCGTTGACAACTGCCGCAGAATATGACTTGTTGGTCTACGATTGATAATACTTGAGACGGGGTGTCGGATGAATGTTGGGGAGACGCGGAAATAAAATTTATGGCTCCAGCGGTACTCCGTATAGGCAGCAGAAAAAGGAACCCGAATGAAGTTTTCCCCCCACAGCGGCTGGTTTGTACCGACTTTCCCCGGAGGGTGGATTGATCTCCGATTTTGTTTCTCTTCTATTCTTTCTGAGCCCTATTTTTAGAGGCACCTAGCTCAATACAGTCAATGGAGACAGACAGCACCAGAAGATAGCCGGGATTACTTCGGTGTCAGACTCCATGCCCGACATTTCGTGCCCAATTGGGATTATACCCTCGCGCAACCCCAAATACATTCCGTATCTCATATTCCCCATTTGTGCTTTCATAGTGGGTGAATCCGGCTAGACAACCAAGGATGACATGGAAGAAGCCGGTGATGACACCGTAAACAGCCCCAGCTGCGGCAGCAACACTGTAAGGGCAGACATCGTAGCCTGCAGGTTCAAGTTAAGTATTAGTTAAATCATTCAACCGATCCAACAGGAGCAGCGAAGAGAGCGACCCCGAAGCTTTCATGATGTAGGAGAGACGGCAACGAACCTCCGTTATGTGCCATACGAGCAAAGACGTATCCTCCCAAGGCATTGAACCCCATAACACAAAGTTGTGTCTGAGGTTTGCCACCATATAGCCCCCCAGCCGCTGAAGGACAGGAAAAGATTAGCAACGGAGCTGCAAGCGAGGAGAAAAGACTTACATTGATATATCCCCATACATTCTCCCGAGAGGGGAATAGCAGCGACAACAGCCGCAATAAGCAATGCGCTTGGTGCTATATATCGTTAGTACAATGACTAGATGGGTCATGATAATGACCGCCAACGTGAGCCGCACAGAGCTCTAGCTGAACAGTGCTTCAGTGGACGGGTTTCCACTCACTTTCTCCAAGAACCAAATTGCTAATCTCCGCCGTGACCAGGACACAAGTTCCAAAGCCACTTGCCACCAGAGCCAACAGTATCCACGCGGGCGTTGGCAAGCCCGCGTACCCTGCGAATTCGATAAATGCTAACACCCCTGATTTAGTGACTCCAGCGAGCGCACCGAGTTGTAGTGCTCTCGCTGTCAGTGGGCTCCCATTGACATGCGCGGCGGTCGCCACTGCAGCTGGACCGGCGGCAGCGTTTACTGCAATGTCTAGCACAGCCAAGGCGAAGAACGTCCATACTAGAGTAAGGGACATGGTAAGTATTGAGTGGAGGCATGATGAAGTCACATGTAGGAAGTCATTCTGATTTCCTCTGGGTCCAAAACATGACACTTACTGTTAATAGCAGGATGATTGAGCTCGTCCATATCCATGGTGAGAATTGTCAGAAAAAACCAGATTCATATACTGAAATAGAAGCAGTAACGATTCACACAAGTCAAGATATATGCCTGGAGAACAGAATGAGAGTGGATGTCTTATAAGAAAATCCAACTTCTTAGCCAAGACCTGATAGATAGGCAAGCTCCCCCATTCCTCGCTGCCAAAAGCCTCGCGGGGTCATGTGAATGATGTTATAAGAGGCTGAAAAGTTTTAGGTCCCGTCTCTCACCGAAACAGGTATATCACGAAGCATTAAACGAAGGGCTGCAGTAATTTGATGATACAATTCCAGATTGACCAATCAAGAGGCTCATTTGCCGAAACTAAGTCCCTGGCGTTCCCAATGAGTCCTAGCGGTTCCTGCAGTAAGCCGTGCGGGCACCCCATGGGGCATCCGAAGGCGACCCAATCCCAGTGCGACTAAGAACATCTTGGTGGGCTCAGCCGCTGCCTTCCCGTATTCAATCCCTTGAAGAATGATGATTTGGGCTGGTCATCGCAGGAGTTCGTGGCGCAGGGCTACTGCTTAGCCACCTACGTGTCCGGGCAAATGCTTTTTTCCTTTTTCTCACTCTTTCGTCATGCACAGCGAGAGAGACTCGAAGAACGTGAAAGCGATAATGTATGCTTGAACCGAGACTAAGATATAGAGCGTCTCCCCCCTCCGCTCAGATCGTTTCGCTTGAATAATCATTGCAACGATCTTTGTGTGCCACCCAGGATGAGTTCAACAGCATGTATCATCCAGGCTAACCCCGATGTATCTGGGGCCGGAGTAAGTCATTTCTCATGCCGTCATTCTCCTCCATTTAGCTCCTACCGTGAGCAAAAGAACACCCAGCTAAACCATCACCTGCAGATCCGTATATCGATTTACACCCTCTGCCTAGGCGGGTCGATCGTTAGCTATCTACTCCGCGTATTTGCCCCAGGCGAAGACCAAGAAGAGTTCTCGCGAGGCGTGTGCTCCGCCCTCGGCTTGCAAGGCCTAGCCCTCCTCTGCACAGCGATTTACCAGACAGTGCGGGGCGACCTAACACTCTTCCACGCGATATGTGTCGTGCACCTTCTCGCCATACTTGGCATGGATTTGGTGAGCAAAGGCCGGTATGAAGGTCTCGGTCCATGGCGGCTATATTTCTTCTCCGCCATCCAGATTTTGGTTTTGGCGGCTTTCCTCGCTTTGAATGTCTATGTTTGGGTGACGGCGCCGCAATTTGGCAGCCAGCCCCTGTGCAACAAGGACACGGTTTATGTGGTCTTTGGAGTTAGCATCAAAGCTACGTCTCCCGTATTCCGGTATATCATTCTCGGAACATTGGGTGCGGTTGTAGCTGGCTATGCTCTTGTTTTCACTTGTATCTTACCGTGTCTGTGTGGGTACGCTGCGTACCGAAGACGGCATCCCGACGCTGGAAACAGGATTGAGGGCCAGAAGAGAGGCTGGATGAATTGGTTTATGGAGGTTAATCATCCTATTTACCAGGATCATCCCGAGCCACCCGAGAGGCTGCATGGCCAGGCGCTGCTCAACTTTACGCTGAACAAGGTCGCGTATTGTTCGTTCTGCATATACTTGATTGTGTCGCTGGAGCAGACTATCCATCGGAATAACCTCGACCCCGAAGAGAAAGGATGGACGTTTGGACAGGTTATTGCGATTTTCTTGTTGTTAGGTGTCGCCAATGAGCTGCTCAATGTTCTTATTGCGAGTTGGGATAGGAGGCAGGCTGAAGGTGCTCAGCAGCTGGTGCAATTTAGGCCGGGTACTGGGAACTCGGTGCATTCCTCATCTTCTTGATATGTTCATGTCCGTTACACCGCCGTGCAACAAGACGCTCATAATATTGCTGATATCTGAAAGATCATGAAGCCACGTTTTGGATCATACGAGTGTTTCTTAGCAATTGCCGTGAGCTCCGATCTCGCCTGTAACTTTAAATTGCCATGGTCAGTATACAAGAGGTGAATATTTGTGTCACCACATACTCCTAAGGTGGAAGCCTGCTGCTCAATGATGCCAACGGAAGGTTGTTAAGGCTAGAATTCGAATGTGCTGAGGTCGAAGTGACCCCGGCCCCGGGCAGTTATTCTTAAAAGGGAAGGCGCGCTGTGATGCAGAGCCAATTCGTTGTATGACATCGACTAATTTGTGCAGGACACGATATATATTCTATTTACAAACCCGAGGGTGTCAATCCAAAGATGAAAGATCCCAACCAAGAAGCGTCCACCTGGCGGCTCACTAAATGTTAAACATCTAACCAGTTTGCGCTCATTTCATAGTACTGTCAACTAGCTCGCGGTATATCTTCTTGAGATCGGCAATATCAGCGTTAAGTTCGTCAACCTGCTCGCTCTTCTCACCCAGCATCTCAAGAGTGGTCTGGTAGCGCTGATCAAGGTCTTCAAGTTCAGCTTCGAGCTCCTCCACGCGGGAATACGAGAGCTGCTTCTCTTCGAGCTCACGCATAAGGTCCACAACCTGTTGCCGGGCCTCGTCGCGCTGGGTCGTCACGCGGGCCAGCTCGTCCTTGGAGCCGGCGCGCTCGCTCTCTAGGCGGCGGACCGTGGCACTCATGCGCTCGACCAGCTGCACAGAAGGGCCCGCGCCGACAGTTGACTCGGAAATTATGTCGTTGATACCGCGGGATGGAGGTGCATGGGTGCCGCCGTACGCCGAAGGAGTGACAGGAGTGCCAGATTCAAAATACTCCTCCGGCTCAAAGGTGATGGAGGGCGCTGCCATGAATGACGGATTGGTGTTGATGTGTGGGGGAGAGAGCGTGGCTTGGGTGATTGAAGCAGGGTAGGAGTTTTGGCGAGGCGGCGTACCAATTTCCGGTGAGGTGAAAGCCATAGTAGATGAGCGCCGGCTAGGAGGGCGGAAGTCCGATGGCCCTGGGGTCATGGCGGCGTCGAGAGTGCTCGAACGCCGTAAAGATGCAACAGGTGATACTCCGCGTAGTTGCGACGGGGAATTCACTTGCTCTCTCCACTTGGCCCGCTCCTCCTCGAGCTTCTGCGCCCAAGTTGAGTCGCATGTTTTCTTCTGCTCGGCCATGTCCTTTTGCGTTGAGGCGAGGGCCTCTGTCGCTTTCTCGAGTTTGTGTTGCAGCTTCTGCAGCTCTTCCATGCGTTCCTCGAGCTTGCTGCTCAAATCGTGCTCGGCTTCTTTGGCGTTATCTAGTTCCTCTTCGAACTTCTTTAATTTCTGGTTCTACGGTGATGTCGGTTAGTCCCGTGTTACACCAATGCATGGAACTTTGTCTTACCATCTCTCGAATCTTCTTGCGAAGGTCAGCCTCACGTCGCCCAGCATCATCGCGTTCTTTCTCTACGCTAGCCAGACGTGATAGCAAAGATCCTTCTAGTGTATGCCAATTTCCACTTGCAGCAGCATATTGTGTTTGCAAGGTCTCGATCTGACGGAGAAGTTTGGCTTGGGTCTCTCCAGTTGCCCCCGATGAAGCTTCCTCTGCGCGGGAGCGAAGAGTTTCCATCTTACTTTCCAAGACAGACTGTTCGCCTTTCAATTCAGCCTCGAGCATTCGGGCCCTCTCTTTCTCTTGCTCCACCTTCTCCTTCAACTCAGTAATTTCCCTCTTGGATTTCTCTTCAGTGATGTCGCGCTCGATCTTCAAATTGCATAGCTCCTCGTCTAGTTCTGTCGCCCGCTGCCTCTCCAGCTCTAGAGCGTCAGAATTCGCTTTTGTCTCGGCGGTTTCGGCACGGGAAACGGCCCGACTCAATTGCGATTTCATCTCTTGCACAGTCTGGCTGAGCGCATTGCGTTCATTGGTAACAGCTTCTAAGTCCTTAGTCGACTTGGTCTGAGATGACAAAGACTCGGTTGCCCTCTTCTCTGCGGCCTCTGCCCGCTTGGCTCTTGCTTCGGAGTTGACTAAGTCTCGCTCAAGCTTGTCCGTCTTTCTCTTCATTTCAATCTGAGATTTGGTGTTTTCAGTAAGTTGCTGGCGCAATTTCTTGATTACCGTTCGGTGGTCCATTTCCGACTTAGACAGCTTCTGCCCTTCCTCTAGAAGCAATGCGATCTTCTCATCTTTCTCTAGGAGTTGTTTTTGCGCACTCCCCGGGGTAGCATTTGCTGCTGCATTTTTAGCCGATTCCGCAGCATCCTTAGCGAGGTATTTCAATTTCGACTGTAATGCATCAATACGTTCAATATAACCATGCATTTCTTCCTGCCATTGGGACTCGGCAGTCTTATGTTCAGCCTTCAGACGAGCGATATCCGGGTTTTCATTCTCCTCTGGTACCTCGGGCGATTCAACGCTAACCCGCGGACTATCACCCAAACCAATATCACTCAATACCGAATTGCGTTGCAAATCCGAAATTTCTTGACTGGCTTTGGCCGAGTCGGTTGAGGATTGAGCCACCTCTACAGAGATCCTGGGCGCGGAGTCTGCGACGCTGATGTCTGTTGAAACACGCGGTGATATTCCGGAGTCGTAGCTTATCCTCGGTGAGGCTAATTTATCTGCAATGCTGTCGTCATTTGGTCGCGAGATCTCGGAGTCTTCCACCGCACTATTCACCGATGCAACGCTGGAATCAATGTCCATACTTGACCGAGGTTCATTGCTAGGTACTGGGCTAGCAGGCGGTGATGAGACTCGGCTTTGAGGAGAATGGGAAGAGAGATTCGAGGCATTCTGTTTCACCATAGCTCGGGCTAGACGTTCCTGAAGCCGGTCATTTCTTCGCGCGGTCGATGAACTGCGGGATACCGCTGAAAGATGTTAGCCAGCTCGACTGAATCGCACATTTACTGAGGATTTCATACAAGAAGCAGGAGCCTTTGTCAGTGGTGCATCTCCGCCCTGAATTTCAGTGGGCTTTGCAGTAGAGTTGGTCTGGTTTCCCTCCTCATCCATCAAGATGAGATCCAGCCGAGACTCGACGCCGGCTACTGCCTGCTGGAAAAAAGAACCCACTCCCCATTTTGGCTTTTGTGCCTGCGAGTTCTGTGCCATTGTGGCAGAATTACTGTACTGGATATCGCGAACAGGCTGCTAAGCGGCAAATGCCTCGTGTCGCATTCGCATGGATTCGGTGGGGGCTGCGCTCGGACGTCGACTTGCGATTATCGTGGGGAACGTTGCAAAATTTCAGAATCAAGGCGACAATGATTTTGCTAGAAGTATTGAAGCCTAGGCGGCAATGGCAAGGACTTGCCGCGAGGGCGAATGAGGGAGACTGGCAGGATTAAGCCGGATTCGAAGTACTAGGCGGGAATGCAAACAAAGATTAAGACGCTGGTCCGATAAGACAGTAAGAACAAGGCAAATTATCGGCAGAAGAGTCTATAGAAACAAGAAAGACGATAGAGAAATAAGACGCGAGAAAAAAAATAGAGAACAGAAGACAAGTTGAGGCTATGCATTGAGATACCGTAGGTCTTGGCGCGGGCTTCCGTCATCCCCAAGCTCCCCCGTCTCTCTGGACACACCTCGAGTTTGTACCATTCACAGCCAGCGACGCTCATTTTTCTGGCTCAAAAACCCCCCAGATTACACCCACAATGTCACTGGAGCCACCCACCTACCTCAGCTCCCTCCAGAATAACATCCGAGCTCGGCCAATTCCGTGGGAGGGTGCCGTCCGGGCGGGCAACATCACCGATGACCACTTGAAGAAGATCAAGGCGGTGGATAAGGTGCGCAAGGAGCAACGCCGTCAGACGATAGAAGGAGATCTTGCTGGATACACAGATCTGTTGGCCGGCGGTGCACACGGAAAGAGTGTCTTGGACTCGGCCTCGAGAAGGACCGATATTGTGCAGTATATACTGGTGCTGGCCTCGGACTTGATTCAAGGTATAACCTACTAGCGGAGCTGAAGTTCTGAGGAATCATACTGACTCATATTAAAAAAGATGTGCCTGCTTTGGCCAACTCGCTTGTTTCTCACCCCGAACCGTACAAGCCCTTCCTACCATTCTTGCAGCACTCGGCAAACGCCGAAGACCCCATTCCTCTGCTCACGTCCACCTTCCTCACGGCGCTCGTGTCGCACAGTCTCGTTGCCTCATCTAAACCTGCACCCCGCGACAATGAGGCTCTTCCACAGCTCTACACCTATCTCTCTACCTTGACCAAGAATCAGGATAGTGGACTCCAGGATATTGGTGTCCAAGGATTCTCTGAGCTGCTAAGAACAAGCCGAGCCCGAGAAATCTTTTGGGCGCAACGTCAAGAGACCTTGACCCCCTTGATCGACACTCTTCGAGCTGCGGCGGGTGCTAAAGACAACGTCAGTAACGCAAGCACACTGGGAAGCAGCACTCGCAGCGTCGAGCCTGGTCTCGCCGGTGGTATTGGCCTTCAGCTTCTATATCGGGTGCTCCTTGTTCTATGGCAGCTTGCGTTTGAAGGCGCTCTCGTTGGTGATGAACTTCAAGAGTGAGTGATGTGAAGACAAGAGATCGAATATACACTCTGAGCTACTAACCCCACACAGGAACTATGAAATTATCCAACTGTACATCCACCTTCTGCGTCTCTCACCGAAAGAAAAGACCACTCGGTTGCTTGTTGCAACTCTGTACAGTCTTTGCTCCAGCAACCGGACAACTCTGCTACCCATCGCCGTGTTCCTTCGACTGCCCGCCCTCCTGACTAACTTGTCTGGTCGTCATCTGACCGATCCCGACCTGCTCGAAGATCTCAACGCACTCTCTTCCATGCTGGAGGAGTACACCAAGACACAGACCACCTTTGACGAATATGCCGCCGAAGTTCAGACTGGCCACCTCCGCTGGTCGCCCCCTCACAAGAACCCGACCTTCTGGAAAGATAACGCTCGACGAATTGTTGAGGAGTCGAACGGCGCTTTGCCCAAGAAACTGGCCGAGATCCTATCTAAGAGTTGGGATAACGACAAGCAGGTACTGGCTATTGCTTGCAGCGACGTAGGTAACTTAGTGAAGGAGGTTCCCGAACGCCGTGGGCAGTTGGAGCGACTAGGCCTAAAGACGCGGGTGATGGAACTGATGGTTGATCAAGATGAATCAGTACGGTGGGAGAGCTTGCACGCTGTCGGCGAATGGCTTCGATATACCTTTGAGGGCTGATCCATCAAAGAGGACTTTCCCGATATGTTGATGGGCTTACCAGGATGGACATATACTCTGGTTGGCATGTACTGTGTATTTTCTTGCCATGGCGCATACTCGCTTCTTTTTTTCCGGGGGAGAATATTAGAATCATACTTATCTATGAAATTCATGGCCCCTATATTCTGATACATATTCCAGTACTCTAAACGGTGGATATTGCGGTCGGCCGCTAAAGAACCCCAGACCTGCAAACACGCTGCGACAAGACAAGAGCAGGACCCTCGATCTCTCTCTATAGGATCTAATATCATGACTTCAACCCCTATCGCTGTTCCCTAGAGATTATAGATTACATTCGCCACGCGGGCGGCTTATCGGAGAGCTTTCCATTCCCCCGCAGGAATTCTTCGCCGAGAACATCATCCAACCGTTCAAAATCCACAGCACCCATGTCGAGATCCTTCACAGGTTGCAAGAGATGTAAGGCACGCCGACAAAAATGTGACGAGCTGAGACCGAACTGCGGGCGCTGCCAGACTGCAGGCGAGCAATGCCAATATGCAATGCAGTTGCAGTGGGGTGGACGGGCATTCTCGCGATCCCGGTTTGGTGCTTGCGTCGGGACAGGAGGCATGCAGAGACTCGGTATGTCTTTATAACAGAGGGACCTTGTACATAGTTCTGACTATCCCAGAATATTCACCAGGAGAGTTCATCTACACCACCAAGACGGCGGTGCAGTCAGCCAGCGCCAAAACCGGATCAGATCTCACCCTATCGCAACCCGTCGATCCCTTCTCGTCCTTGTCGTCCAGTCAAAAGGCCTTGTTGCATCATTTTATCAACGATGCCTCCCAAATCACCGCATGCCATTCGGGAATGCAGCAGGACATAACTCGCATGCTGATCCCAATGGCTCTTCAGACACCTTCTTTACTCTACGCTACCACCGCCTTATCGGCGATCCATATTCAAGCCCTACACAACCAGTCGGAGACCGTAAAGTCAGCACCGGATATTGCCCGCTTAATGGCTCTCAGTCTTGAACATTTCCGAACAGAACTGCAGAATCCCTCATCCAAGGATCCCGAGGCGTTGGTGGCCACGGCTCGGACGCTCTGTCTAGCTGAGATCCATTCTGGGGCGATCAACCCGAACTCATGGAGAGCACATGTTGACGGGGCGAGGGCATTGATGAGGGCATCTGACGCCGCTGGCGAAGATTCCCTGCGGTCTACAAGCGGTTTCCGGCGATATTTGGATCGTTGGTACTGGTCGATCGTGTCGCTTACGGCACTGACGGGCAATGGTCCACCCATTGGCGATATCTCTGACTTTGTCTCATCTGACTTGATGGGGTTGGGTGGGTCCACTGATTATTTAGATGACTATTGGGGTTTCAGTGTAGACCTTGCGGCTGTCTTTAGGCAAATCGGCGCTGCCGCTTGGCGAAGCCATCAAGTCGAGAAGGCTACCCAGGGCTTTGTTGCAGGAGAGGTTGATGACAGTGTTGAGAATGATGCCGCGTCCTTGGAGTTCGCAATTCGACAACTCATGAATCGTGACTCTAGCTCGCAGCCCTCTTTTTACCCTAGAGCCGCTGAAGGCTTATCTGCAGAGACCGCGCAGCAGCTCCTGCTATGCAATGAGGCATTCCAACATAGTGCGCTTATTCAGATCCATCGAAGACTTCGGAAAACACCAACTACATCGCCAGAAGTGCAGCAGTCGGTCCGACGTATCCTAGAGTGCACCGCGCAGATTGGGCCATCATCAGGTCTCTCGCCTTGGGTGATGCTAACGACACCAATCTTTATTGCGGGCTGCGAGGCGCGCGGTCAAGATCGAGATACAGTCAGGCAATTACTGTCGTCGTTGCATGACACTATCCGCGTCCCGAACGTTCTCCAGTCACTAAGATTCCTCGAGCAGTATTGGTCTAACCAACTCAGCGAGGAAGAAGACTGGAGCCATTTCCTCGGTAAGGTTTTCTCTTAGCCGTTTCTTTGTTCATGCTAACATCCGATAGAACGAATGCAGTTCGATTTCATCCCTTACTAAGGAGATCAGGCCAGAGCCTGTTATGCCTCACGTGCAATGATTCATGTTTTTGAGCTTGGGTACTATCTTCTTTCGTTACACTATAACTTTTCGTGTGAGCAAATCGGTGTTGGCAGGGGTTTTGGCGAGCGCATGTACCTATTAAGCCATGGAGTTTGGAAGTGGCAATATTGTTTTTAAGCAATTGTACATGAAATGTCTTTGTTCTTTCGAAGCTAACACTTTTTATTGGGCTCGCCTATATTTAAATATCTGAGTATTAGTTCGACCAAGGAATTGACCACATGGATATTGAAGTAAAAGGCGCCAAGCCTAGGAGATATATAGACGGAACTAAGCAGCTAATCTCCGCATTCGGACATAACAACCAAATGACGCGATGAGTCAAAAATGATAACATTGGAAGCTGGTTTGCATCATCGAATCTCAAAGCTTCATGATCCCGAGTCTAGATAGGTCAGATATAGCATATTCTAACCTTATACGGGTCGGAGTCGGGTCAACTCATATACGAAACCCCGGGATGGCGTCTACGAGCCATTATGATTCGCGTAGACTCGAACCTACACTCCATGGATCGTATAACCTTAGCATTATAAGATTACCTATCAATAGATGCGTTCGAATTCTTTGAAATCAAGTATTCTGATTCCTAATACACAAACTTTAGTCATTCAAATTCAAATTCGAAAACGTAGTGGTGCTTGGGAAGTATATAGTCTGTTATAACTACCTCTCAATAGGAGCTTGATTTGACAGTATCTCATCTCGTTCGGTCCCACGAACCTAAGGGTGTCTTTCTCGTCCTTATCCAATGGAATCTGTCATTCGAGAGGCCCCATTCGGGCAGCTTGTTCGTCTCTTGACGAACAATAAATACTTTCAATACCCCGAAGAAAAGCCCGACTTCAAGCTTCCCGACACATGGCTTCAGTTGTTGAACTCTAGGGATGAAGGTAAACAAAAGAACGCCATCCGGCATGACTCCAACCGAAGCCATGAACACAGTGAGCCCCTAAGCCGGTCCTCTACCCAGGCATCCATGCAATTCACCGAAGCTCGCCTCGAGGCCGACGAAGAACATGAAATCGAGAAAGTCGAATCCATCCCCATCGCCCCCAAGAGAACAAAAGACGGTTCTATCCTCGTTGATTGGTATTATACCGATGATTCGGAGAATCCACACAACTGGTCCAACCTCAAGCGCGCTCTCATCACTATAGTGATCTGTCTATATACCTTTGTCGTGTATACCACTTCTGCGATTTACACGTCCTCAACAGAAGGTGTCATGAATGAGTTTGGTGTGAGCACATTGGTTGCTACTTTGGGTCTGTCACTCTATGTTCTAGGGTATGGTACCGGGCCATTGATCTTCTCTCCACTGAGTGAAATCCCCGTGATTGGACGTAATCCAGTCTACATCGTCACGATGTTCCTTTTCGTGATAATCTCCATCCCAACAGCTTTTGTGGGCAACTTCGCCGGCCTGATGGTGCTGCGATTTCTGCAAGGTTTCTTTGGCTCGCCCTGTCTCGCATCTGGAGGTGCTTCTATCGGAGATATGTATAGCCTAATGTCCCTGCCTTATGCCATGATGGCTTGGGTTTCTGCGGCATACTGTGGACGTAAGTTTCCTTCCCGTTTATATATCGTTATATACACCAAATAACGTTACCTATACTAACACTATACAGCCGCTCTCGGCCCTCTTCTCAGCGGCTTTGCCGTCCCAGCCAAAGGCTGGCGTTGGTCCCTCTTCGAATCAATCTGGGCCTCCGCCCCGGTTTTCATCCTGATGTTTATTTTCCTCCCGGAGACCAGCAGCGCAACAATACTACTCCGACGCGCTGGCCGTCTACGCAAAATCCACAATAATAGCCGCTTCATGTCGCAGTCCGAACTCAACCAGCGCAATATGCATATCTCAGACATTGCCATCGACGCTCTGATCAAGCCCCTGGAAATAACCATCAAAGATCCCGCCGTCCTCTTCGTCCAGATCTACACAGCCATCATCTATGGCATCTACTACTCTTTCTTCGAGGTCTTCCCCCTCGTGTATCCAGCCGACTACAACATGAACCTCGGCCAGATCGGTCTAGTCTTCCTATGTATCATGGTCTCATGCATTATCGGTATTGCCGCCTACGCGAGCTACATCCACTTCTGGATGCACCGTCGCATCCGCCGCTCCGGCTTCCCCGTAAATGAGGCTCTTCTTATCCCCGCGCTGCCTGCCTCTTTTGGTCCTCTGATTGGCCTTTTCTTATTCGCCTGGACGGCTCGTGCGTCTATTCACTGGATTGTCCCCACCATCGGTATCACTATCTATGGTGCCACGGTTTTCGTCGTCATGCAATGCATCTTCATGTATATTCCTCTCACCTACCCCAGGTACGCGGCTAGTCTATTCGCTGCGAATGATTTCTTCCGCAGTGCACTTGCATGTGGCAGTGTGCTGTTTGCGCATCCGCTCTTTGGGAATCTGGGCGTTGCTCGAGGTGTCAGTCTTCTTGGTGGACTGAGTGTTATCGGTATTATCGGTATTTGGTTGCTTTACTTCTATGGTAGTAGGCTTCGTGCTTTGAGCAAATTTGCGATCTCGGATGAGGTTGAATGATTACCTTGTGGTTTAATCACGATTTTTGACGAAAAGTTATTGCAGGATATTTGTTGATAGCGATATACGGAAATTGTTGGAGAGGATGAGACAAAGAGCGACGTTACATTAACGATGAACGTGAATCTCGATTCTCGTCATGAATAATGAGAATCTTAATATTTAATACTGTGAGGAGCTCTTTGTCTCTTGAATAAATATTGTTAAGCCTCATAGAAAGATGAGAGAAGTTGATCCGGATCATAATATCCTCAAGCTCACCAATTACGAGATACCCTCATCGTTATTTCTGTGCACGCCTGTTTGCAATGAATGGCGCTAGCTATTCTACCTGAAAAGTCAGTGATTACCAAAGTTTAATAGTATTGCTTTTTCTATGAATAGGTTGGCACTAGTAGGACCAATTGTTGGCACAGAAATATATTATTAAAAACGCGTGACTTTGAATAGATTATTCCAGAAAGATCATTTGAAACCATAATTGGTGTTACCAATCTTCAACTTGGGTTTACCCACAGAGAGAAGTGATATCCTCAGGGACGTAGGTGCTCATGATAGAAATAAGCTTCGAGAGAGGGACCCAGTCAAGAAGACCGTGGATGCTTCGTACGGGATGGCCACTATACAGGACCCGGGCGTAGAAAGACTTTGAACCCTTCCTATCTTTCGTCTCCCTGTAAAACTGTTAGAGAATTCCCGTATTAGAAAACAGTCTGACTTACCAAATTTCGAAAGCAATGTTGGATGCCATAGCAGGCCAGCGAAGCGCCTCGATTCCCAAAGAACCGAGGATAGGACCAATATCTCCATCATGAATAAAGGTGTGGCTGTAATCAAGGGAAGACTTTCCGCTCAGGACAGCCTGCAGACGAGAAACGATCTCGCCAATAAACAAGCCCTCGACAAGCTGGATGTACTTGACTACATCCGGGTTCGTGCGCCAGTAGTAGTTCCACTCCCAATCACCGGCACGGAAGACCTCCTGAGCCATCTGCTTCGTGACACAGGTTGAGGGATCTGACAGACTGCAGGGCAACTCATAGCCATTGCAAAGACGGCCCTGGAAGTTATCCGAAAAGTGGTCAAAGGTATTCTGCCACGAACTATCTGTCGCGCCCAACATAGAGCCGAGCTTCGAGCGCAACTCCGCGGTAACATTCATATGCTCCTTCCACTGTGTGGTAGACTGCAGACTAGACAGAGTAGAGCTGATAGCAGAGCAGGAGTATCCCTCGTTGACAGTATCAACGGATGAAACCATTTGGTGCAGGGGCAGGGCTCCCTCGTAGTGAGGCCACATGCCACGCAGGACCGCGCCAGCCGAAGCTTGGGTGAGAACGGACTCGCTGGAGCGGAACCAGACTCGGTTGTTTGGCTTGGCAGGGATCAAACCAAGCTTCTTGCCGTAGACAGACCACAGGTCCTTGCCGTGCTGATATCCGTCCTGGACTCCTCCGATGGTGATCTGAGGGTACTGACAGGTGCCGTTCACGCCGGCTGAGAAGGGGTTGGTGGGGTCCTGGTATGTCTGCGCATACATTGGCATGGGCTGGATGCCGCTTGCGCTGTTAGGGCCTGCGTAGAGATACGGGCGCACATTGTCGCAGTGATACTCTTGGTTCTGGGAAGGGGTTAGCTTAGGCTTAGAGTCGATCTGAGAGTTGCTTACCTCCCCACCTGGGAGAATGTTGTACGGAGTTCGTCGCTGGTGACGCTGCAGATACTCCAGGTACACCAGCTTTCCCTTAGTTGACCCCTTGGTTAGAGCTTCGGGCAGTTCATATTCCGCTGAACGAGGGTGCGGCATCGAACAGTAGTCATAGATGCCGTAGGGGCTGCCCCCGGTCGGTCCATTGGTTGGAGCTTCATAGATACCACCATATGTCCCAATTGAGCTGTCGCTGATGTATGACGTATCATTCAGCGTTGGGGGATAGAAGGTGTCCACCGGGGTGTGACCCAGCACAGAGGCTGCCACAGAAAGCAAGACGAAGCTGCGCATGATGGAGATGGGCTTGAGTGAGGAGAACCAAGACTGGCGAAGGCCTTCAAATATATAGATTTCCGAAGCCATCACCACCAGGCCCAAACTGATAAACAAGATGAAGCCCCACCGCATTGGAACCAGTGGAGATTGGAAAATCGGCGCACGTGGGATCGGCAGGCCAACCTGAGAGGTGCTAGCAACCACGTGGCTCGGCATATAGTATATAACCAACTTTCGGCTAAACGATTGTTCTCAACGTCGTGTCGTCCGATCGAGATGCAATTTCCCGATGTTTCCGATTTCGGGTCTCGGCATTACCCCTGCATAATCCTGCCGATATCAGATGCTTAGCAAAAACTATATAACACTATATATTCCAGTCCCTTTGATCAGGATATTTGATTATCGGTCGACTCATCTCTCACTTTTACAATGATGTGGAAGGCTTCCCTTGTTATGGCCATGGCCATCCCGCTGGCGTCCGCCGCCCTGGCGGATTACGCACTGCATACAGTCCTTGACAATGCTGCTCCGATCTTTGGATCGTACAAAAAGGTCACAGGGGGAAAGTCGGAATGGATGAAGAAATATCACGACAACACTTTGCTCGTTCATATGAACATCCCCGGCACCCACGACAGCGCCACGGGAAGTTACAACCAGGCGACGCAAGATGCCCTTCGGGGCATTACAGATCTCAACCAGGTCGTTGTTCCGGTGCCAGAGGCATTGACGTGCCAGGATGTGAATTTCATCAACATGCTCGACATGGGAATCCGGGCATTTGATCTGCGATATGCTTTCGATCCAACAAACACCACTCTCATCTTCTATCATGCACAGGCCCTGCTGTCGGAGAAAGCTAGTGTCAATGATGTGCTCTTTGGCTTTTACAAGTGGCTGGATGATCACCCCTCGGAGACCATTTTCCTGTCATTCCAGTACCAGGGCTCGACAGCTCTGTACGCCGAAAACAACGCGGCTGTGCAGTTGGAGCTCTTCAATACCCTCACCAGCCCCGCAGCGCGCCATTATTTCAAGCAAACGAAGGATGAATTGGGTACCTTGGGCGACGCACGTGGCAAAATTACTCTCATGCGCCGTTTCGACCTGGACCAGCTTCCGGATAACTACACAGCCGCACTTCCCGGCCTGCACTTCTCGCCCAATCTCTGGAATGATAACGGCGCCGCCATCGACCTGGTGTACAACTCGGACAAGAACTTGACCGCCTACATCGAGGACTACTACCAGCCGCTCACGCCCACTGGGTCCAGTGCGGTTGAGAACATCAGGTGGAAGTACAACGCCACGACGGAAAACATCCACAAAGCCACTACCCAGCACCCGAACAGTCTCTTCTGGACATGGGCGTCTAGTAACAATATCGTCAACAACCCTCCCGATTGGCCTCGGATCATGGCACTTGGAAACGGCACCCACTATACACCAGCTGGTGGAGTTAACCAGCAGCTAGTGCCTTTCCTGAAGAAGCAGAAAGGCAAGCGTGTGGGAATCGTGATGTTTGATTTCTTTGAGCAGCCCTCCAACCTGGTTGATACGCTTTTGGATTTGTGAAATACAAGATGAGCGAGATGTTGTTAGGAGAATAGTCAATGACCAAGCTTAACCTTGGGATCAATAGATTGAACAATGTGGAGCCGAATAGATTACTTAAACTTTCCTCGTCTATCTGTGCTATAAACTCCACAATTAAAACTGGATATTCCAAGACCCATCGCTCGCATCACGCACGTGGACACGCCCCCATCAGGTTTCCCTACCCGCACGACCCTTCCCAAGGAACAATCAAATTGCAATGCCAATCAAATCCGATACAATGCCCTTGTCCTCCGCTGACGTCAAGCTCTCAACTAGGCTTGCCCAGCTTGGTATATTGATACTGCGCCCAGTGAGGAACCCCATCTTCCAAGTTTCCCACTTAGTCGTATCCAAAGAGCACATGAGGCTAGCACAACGGGCGAATTCATGTTTCTCCAGAATGTCCTCCTGGTCAAGGCAGATGCATCTCCACGCATCATCCACCTTATACACATAATCCCAGATATCATAACATTGGCTGTATTTGATTTTTTGCAACTCAAGCCAGCCAGATCGCACCAAACTCCAATCAGAAGGTTTGCAGTGCTTCTCCAGCTTCTCCCACATCTGCTGTGGGTTTCGAATGTTGCGAACAATCAGCCTGGTCGTGGCAGATAGGTTTGTATTAATGATTTCCCGCGCCGCCTCATGCAGGCTGTCTAATTGGGGTTCCAAGTGATGTGCTTGAGAAAGTTGGCCGATTTTGCCCTCAACCAAATCCAAAAGAAAATTGCGGCTCAGAATATGCCTCATTTTGCGGCTCCAGGCGCGGTAGTCGGAGCGGCCGCGCAAAGGGGGACAATCGCATTCTATTGGGAAATTATCATCACCGAATGCATTTCTTAAGCTGAAGGTACGTTCGATCAAGGTCTCTGCTTCGGTAATCTGTCGGTCGCTGGGGCTTTCGGGTGCGACAGTCATCTCAGTGGAAATCTGCTCGGCGGAATTGACCCGGCGTCTTTTTGCGGGCGAGGTTGAAGGTTCATCTCCCGGAGGTCCTTGTCCAGAGAGGGATCGTTTCGTCAATGGTGTTGAGGAGGCCATGCTGTTTATTCTTGACGCGCAGACCTAGCTTGGTGGATAGGAATTCTCAACACAGCAGGTCAGGACAGGGCAATGATAATCGATAAGGAATGCTGTGAATTTTCATAGGATAAGTATTGAAATATTGAGGTATGACATAGGTAACTATCACCACGTCGAGCAAGGAGACCACCGTTTATATGTACCTAGCCCGACGCCAGAAATATTCACTTCCAGAAAACTGTTTGCTCAAATATGCAGCCCTACATTCTTTGGAAAATCCAGAAACTTGACATTTTAGACATAATTCCCCCTTTTCAACTTCTCTGGATAGCACCTACCGCATGTGCTATCGAGTCTCTCGTGGCAAGGTAACAGCTCGAGTAACTCCGTTGTATTATAGGGCACAAAGAGGATCGATTTCGTAGATGTACCAAAAGCTCCAAAGACCGTGCTTGTTCTTTCTTCCCTGTACTCACATACATTCCGCACAACTTCTCAGAACTCTAAACCTCTCTCACTGAATACCTACCTCGGCTTGAAAGGCCAGAATGCCAGCAACTGCAACGTCTACAAATGCAAAAGGAGGAGCAAAAATAGTACTCGCCGCGCTACCAGCCCCGCTTGATGCTGAGGTAGCTGTAGATGTACTCTAAGCTGATATACCGCTTGAACTAGTGGAAGTAATGCCGGTGGACCCTATAGGAGATAGGAGAGTTACAGGTAAAATTCGATGTCATGAGGCAGAGGTCACGGTTGGTGTAGTTGGTGGTAGAATTTGACCCATCATGTTGCTCGTCATCGTGATGTTATTGAGGAAGCGCATGAGTGCGTTCCTGTCATGGCAAGAGCGATGGAACAAGAGAGATGAAGAGTGTAAAAATGGAAAGAGCGTTCGATGAAAAGCAGGCGAAAATTTTTGAAGCTAGCATATGATCTACATCATGATGGCCATAATCGCTCATGTGTCATTTGGTAGAAAAAGTATATCTCATTGAGTTTCAGAAACAAGGGCTATGTAATGCTTGACCCAGGGCATGATCTTATCTGACTTGGCACATCAGTGAGGTGGGCCGATCACAATAAAGCGGAGAGAAAAGGCACCAAAATCGGGCAATATTGTGGGGTGGATGACAAATGCTGCCGGAGTAGCCTCGGCTCGTCATGACGTCATCGAGAGAGGGCCGTAGCTCCAACGAAGATAAAATACCGCCAGTCTGCTTGTTGGAAGTCCACGCCGCAATCAAAGTCGTCTGATTGATTGGGTCACCTTATAATAAATATTAACGTATAATAGACCAGCAAAAGAAAATGCCCCCCCCTCGCAAAGCTCTCATTGCAATCACCTCCGCTCATGCTCCTCTGTACCCGGAGGGCAAAGAGACTGGTAAGCCTCTACTTCGAAAGACAGCTCAAGATCAGAAATAACGGCAACTTGACTTAGGCTTGTTTATCACTGAAGCTTTGCACCCTTTCCTTGTCTTCAAGAAGGCAGGATTCGATGTCGATCTAGTGTCGGAGACCGGATCTTACCAACCCGACTGGCTCTCGCAGCAGAAGGACTGGCTTAACGATGAAGACAAAGCTATCTGGGAGGATCACTCCAGTGAATTCCGCTCTAAGCTTGATGATCTCTTGAAACCGAGTGATATCAATTCCAGCAACGTAAGTCTCCTTTACGGATACTTGGAACCCGAGCTGAGCATTACTAAATCAGTATGGCCTATTTTTCGCTTCGGCTGGTCATGCCTCTTTGATCGACTACCCAGAAGCCAAGGGGCTACAGAGCATTGTATCTAAGATGAACACCGACGGTGCTATCATCTCTGCTGTGTATGGGTAACTGCACCTCCGAGCTAAACATATTTCTAATTCTGATTAGGTGCCATGGCGGTGCAATTTTCCCAGGAATCATTGATCCCAGTACAGGAAAGTCGATTATCGCTAACCGAAGAGTGACTGGCTTCACTACTCAGGGAGAGGAGGAAGAAGGTGTTCTAGACACCATCAAAAGCTGGAACCGGCCCACCATTGAGGCCTCCGCTGCAAGCTCGGGAGCCACATGTGAGTTCGATGTCCAAACGTCGATTTTTTGTATGTCTGACACGACATTAGATGTCTCTCCTCCTGGCCCTTGGGACGCTTTCACTATCACCGATGGGCGCCTCGTGACTGGTGCCAATCCCGCAAGTGCGCATGTGACGGCTGAAGCTGCGGTGAATGCGTTTGATGCTATCTAAAGCCTAGATCACTTGGGAAACGCAGGATGCCCTCTGTTACCCAGGTAGTAATAGCAAATATAGTATCATCCATTCTCATTACAGATCCCAGCTATATCGTAGGTGTATATTAACTTCACGGTAGCTTTGAGCGTTCAAAAGCCTCATCGGTTTTGGAAGTGGACACCAACTCGCGCGAAGAACCTGGATATGTGTGAACCACAAAAGTGAGATAGTTATGTAGTTCACCCCCAACAAATCGCTTAGTGGTTCACATGTCTTCGCGAGTTGGTGTCCTTTTCGTTCTTGGTCTTCGAAAAGATATGGTGATTATGAACAGCAATCTGGTCAGCCGTGATGAATTAAAACTAGATGCAAATGTATCACTGAAGATGTATGGAGGAGGATGATAGAGGAAAGGGAAAGGTGGGTCTTGTTGTGGGGCTGCTTTAGGGGTAGTACTAAGCCTTCTTAAGGTTGTATAAACTACGTAAAAAGAAGATATCCATAAAAGGTACATTTAAGAAGACCATTGAAATGACTACTGAAGCCATGTTATGCCTTCAGTTATTCCTATATATATCGAAAAAATGATTTCTACATTCGACCAATATGATTTTAAATGATATGATACGAAAGGGCTCAAGCTAGATCAAGACAGACATAGCATGGACCTACTCTCTGTCCTGGTATTTTTGGCAGCAATGAGAAAAATATTGATTGGCAAATCTGGAAGACAACTAAGGCTTGATCTGCTCACTAAAATTTGGAATAAATGCTCTGACATCATACAAGTTTGGAAGTTTGGAAGCTTGATAGTGAAATGCGGGAAGCTGGACACACTGAGGTATAGCATTTCCGTTGTAGTTTTGAGTTTTGCGAGCTACCTAATCCTCTCCATAAAATATCAAGGAAGTTCAATTCCTTCTTTCTCTGCTGTCTGTAAGATGTATTGCTTGACCTGGATAAACACAACATAAATTAGCCATTCTAATCCAAGTGGATACTTATTTATGGCGAGGTGCTTACCTTATCATCTGGGACTAGCTGAATCGCCAGTCGACCTTCATTGTCTCTTTTTGCCGCCTCTGCTCCTGACTTCAACAAAAAGATCGCAGCGGGCCCATGTCCTTCAGAGATAGCGTGATGAAGTGCCGTTAATCCGTCACCATCCGTTGCATTGACAGGACTCTTACCCTCTTCCAAGAGGAGCTTCAAGATAGGCACAGACCCTACTGCGGCTGCTCTGTGGAGGGGCAGTTGGCCACGTTTATCCTTGACTCTGGCGCTGCATTTATTGGCAAGCAAGGTGCGGACGGTGGAAAGATTGGCCTTGGAACTGGCGAAATGCAGCGCATTCTACTAGATGGTAAGTTCATGTACATCCAGTAGCCAAATTCGGGTCTCAGAAAGCTGACCTGTCCAGTGTGACTTTTGATAGAAACATCGGCTCCTTTTCGCAGTAATAGGTCGATCGTTGCGTCGCCTGCGGCATCTTTCAGGCTAGCTGCAATCATCAGAGGCGTCCAGCCGGATCCATCCTATGCTGATTTAGCAAGTTTATATGACGATGGCTAGTCAATTTTGAAAAGGCTTGGGCATTCTTTTCGAAGACAGAATAGCGATACTCACTTCTACGTCTGGGTCGAAGTCCTTCATAGCGACTAGCAATTCCACGACCGGGTGTCGGTTGTAGGCCACAGCCCAGTGGATTGGAAGACGCTCATCGTCATCTTTCACGTATGCGGATTTTGGGTTTGCCTGTTTCGATGATTAGCCTTGTTCTGGGAGATCGAACAGTACCAGCTCGAGCTTGATGTTGCGGGGCAGCCTCGGCCCTAGGTGGAGCACAACTCACATTGAGCAACGACTCGACAACCTCATCTAAAGAAATCAGATTAGTGCTTATTTAATACAAAGAAGGGTCAAACTCTCACTTCTTCCTTCTCGGGCAGCCTCGTGCAGAGGGAATTTCTGATCGGAATCCATGACGACTTTGGAGGAAGAAGAGTAATATTACGATAAGAGCTCCGATAAGCCGGGCGGCTGAGTCAGTAATATTGAGCCTCGTGATCTCCCGAAGAGGGTAAAATTTGGCCAAAATGAATGTAGGTATCAATTTACTGCTCTAAAAAGATTGAGTAGAGAATATATTCAGTTGGAGGGCGCATTTGACTCATGTAGCCGTCGTTATATATTTGGTAAATCAGGCTAGAACGGGAACTAGCAGTTACAAGATTCGCTACAAAGTAGGTAAACCCCACAACCCACAACCCAACAGGCTATTATTATTGTTATAACTTGTTATAAATGGTCTTATGAAAGCTCATTAATGAAGATATTCATATGTCTTTCAATAATTAAGAACTGATTATCTGAATAAGAACACCCGGTTCACCGCCCTCTAACCTCACCGCCCGTTTTAGCCGGATATAATTGTTGGCCAATTATGGCGCCTCAGGCACGAACATCCGTTGCAACTTCGATCCAAAGATTCATGCACGTCCTTGTACCATCTTCAACCATATCTTGTCTCGCAGCTACTAGAGACGCAGCGTCGGTATTCTAATTCAATCAACTGCACTTTTAGAACAAGTGCCGAGACTGACCCTCCGGACTCGATTGCAGTCACGAACTAGCCACAGGCTTTTTTCATCGCGCGCACCATCGAAGTGTGATTCTTTGGAGCTCTCATCCTTCAAAGCAGACCGATTTATCTCACCCCCCCCCACATCAGTTCTTTGCACACACAAAATGGACTACAGCGCACCCCATTCCGCCGATGATGCCGTGCGCATGTCCGCGAAGCGGACCGCCGAACTCTTCGGTGCCGAATACCTGATGGTCACACCTTCAACCCTCACAGACGGCTCAATTGGCGTTTCCTACCGACGGAAGGCGGAGTATGAAGATATTACCGAGCTACCACGATCTCTCGCCGAGAAACAGGCGAAAGCTTCAGCCGGTCGGACAAAACGGCCGAGGATTCAGGCGCAGACACCCGCAGACGGTAGTGGCTCATCCATGTCACTTGTGAGGCGGCCATCGGGCACGGGAGTAGGAGCTGAGGACCAGCCTAAGAGTTTGGTTCAGAGACCGTCAGCCACCAAGCAACAGCGGCCCGAGTGGCACGCGCCTTGGAAGCTGATGCGCGTTATTTCCGGACATTTGGGATGGGTGCGGGCTTTGGCAGTGGAACCAAACAATCAGTGGTTTGCTAGTGGAGCAGGAGATCGCACAATCAAGATTTGGAGTTTGGCGACGGGCGCATTGCGACTCACTCTCACTGGCCACATCTCCACCGTTCGTGGCTTAGCAGTGTCACCCCGGCACCCGTACCTTTTTTCATGCGGTGAGGATAAGATGGTCAAGTGTTGGGATCTGGAGACAAACAAGGTCATTCGACACTACCACGGTCACCTCAGCGGTGTATACACACTTGCCCTTCACCCTCGTCTGGATCTGTTAGTCACAGGAGGTCGTGATGGCGTGTGCCGAGTCTGGGATATGCGGACGCGCAGCAACGTACACGTTCTCAGTGGACACAAAGGCACTGTCGCCGATATCAAGTGCCAAGACGCCGACCCTCAGATTATCTCCGGCTCGCTGGACTCCACAGTCCGGTTATGGGATTTGGCCGCTGGCAAGAGCATGGGCGTTCTGACACACCACAAAAAGGGTGTTCGCAACATCGCCATCCACCCCTCCGAATTTACATTTGCCAGTGCCAGTACCGGCAGTATCAAGCAGTGGATGTGCCCCAGGGGCGATTTCATGCAAAACTTCGAAGGTCAGAACTCTGTCATCAACTCTCTGTCTGTCAACGACGAGAATGTTCTCTTCTCTGGTGGTGACGATGGTTCCATGTCCTTCTGGGATTGGAAGACTGGTCACCGCTTCCAGTCTACGGAAACCACTGCACAGCCCGGCTCTCTTGAAGCCGAAGCCGGTATCATGGCTTCTACCTTCGATCGTACTGGCTTGCGTCTTATCACGGGCGAAGCGGATAAGACCATCAAGGTCTGGAAGCAGGACGAAGACGCTACGCCGGAGACTCACCCTCTGACCTGGGCCCCCACTCTCGGTCGACAGCGGTACTAGAGGGATGACCAGCATCACTGGCATTCGTACCCTCCGTTCCGATTTCTCAATACCCTGTATTTATTTTCCTTTTTTGCCATCAAGTTTTTATCGGCACCATGCGGAGTTAAGCGCGGTCTGGAAGATCTTTGATCTTAAAATATTCAAACATGTAACCATCGGGACAAATTTCCTCGGAACGGTTTGTTTCATGCTCTGAAAGAAAGAGTCATAGAGTTTTGTATGATACAAACCCCAATTGAGCCAAACGATACCCTTGACAATCGACCCTGCTAGACAACACGTACAAGTAGCCTCTACGGTCTAGAGTACAGAAGACACAGCTGGACTGAACGGGTATCATATGCAAACTATATTACACTAACTCTGGATAATGCGTATCGTATCAAAAATCCCCAAAGACAAGCCTGACCATCACCGCTCAATACCCAAACCAAAGCCCTTAGCCTCCGCATCCTCCCTGAAAGCGGACCTGACATCTTCCGCTGCAACTCTGAGCCGAACTTTACTACTCCGGTCGCCGCGAGTGGGGATCGTAGTACCCCCGAGCACGCTTTTAGAGCCAGAGCCTTGCTCCAGTGCCAGGACACCCGAGTTCATGAGCAACATAGCTGCATAGCCCAGGCTCCGCACGCGAGCAGTGGGGCCTCCGCCCAGTAGGAAATCTTTCACGCCGGCGCCTGCGGCTCCAGCAATGGCGACGGCTGCATCGGCGATGCGGCGGGCTTCGTCAAGGACGTCGCCAAATGTAGATTCCGAAATGCCAGTTCGGTGGACGCGGGCTAGTAGGGCAGCGAGGAAGAGCTTCCCTGACAGCGGGAGGCAGCGCAATGATTGTTGGAGTGGAGTTGATGTAGCTTCGTGAATAGCTTGCTTGATAGTGGCGATAGTGACGCGCCCCGGCTGACCCTTTGCAGGAGGTTTAGCGATGGTTGATTCTCCGGCTGCTTTGACTGCGACAGCCTTGTTACGCCGGCCGGGGGTTTTGCTGGGCGTAGGAGGCAATGATTCTGTCTCGTCTTTGGCCTCATCCGCGGCAGCCGCCTCATCGGCTGCTTGCTCGGCGATTTCAACGGCCCGACGGCAGATGTCTAAGGCTCGTCGAGCATCGCCACTGACAGCGGCTACTTTGCGACTTGCGAATTGAACGGCGTCTGGGTCAACGATATTGCCCGGTACACTGGCCAGGCGGGTACTGATGATTTCCATTAGATCTGTGTGACGGTATCCCGGGAATGTGATACGGGTTAAACCGAGACGACTGGATATTTTGTTGCTTAGGGTTCTTTCAGGGAGATCCATGGTGTTTGCAACAGCCAGGACAATGAGGCGCGAATGGCGGAGAGCAGGCCAGTTGAAGAAGTTATACATGACAGACTGATTCTTTGTGACAAGCTGATCCAATTCGTCCATGAGCACAACGCAGGAGACTCGACGAGGGGAGGGATTTGAGAATTCTCTTTCGAGAAGATCCAATGCGTGGGAAGGTGATACTCGGTCGCCCTTCAAGGCTTCCCATAGTAAGGAGTAGGATTGATGCGGGTCCGTGACTTTCATGCCGTTAATCTCGACAAAGATGAAATCGTCCATCTCTTCTGCATGCACGGCACCGTTTAGCTGCGCAACCACCTCACGCACTGTGGCAGTCTTGCCAGTGCCCGGAGTACCAGAGATATAGATACAAGCGCCTGTGCCTTCCATGATCGCAGCGCTAAGATGGTTGTATACAGTGTTGAACTCGGTCTTCCGGCACGGTAATGAGTCTGGAACAGTGGAGACGTGTAGTAAATTCCGAGCCTGACGGTAAGGAGAGTCAAAATGCGTGGGTGAGAGGACACGGGTACCCAGAGGAGTAAACTCAAGTGGTTTTTTTACGACAATCCTGATACATGTTAGTCTTATTTTATGACACACATTCAATC
The DNA here is from genome assembly GCF_015533775.1 of Penicillium roqueforti. Taxonomy (NCBI): domain Eukaryota; kingdom Fungi; phylum Ascomycota; class Eurotiomycetes; order Eurotiales; family Aspergillaceae; genus Penicillium; species Penicillium roqueforti. The sequence goes on from NW_024067599.1 coordinate 196,823, forward strand.
TCGCTGTTTCCTACCGTTTATGGGTTGGGGTCATCAGGGCCTTCTTTCGCTGTGATTGTGGCGTGGCATTCGTTGCTGCTAGTCGTTGTTTCTTTCTCGGGGTCGCAGGCACCGTGATCTCTTTGGTATCGACATACTGTAATGGTCCAAATCAGCGCTGGTTTGCAGTTGGAACCGTGTGGTTTAACTCACTTCATCGTCCGCAGCCTTGCGTTTCCTGGAAGCCTTCAAGCCATCCCTGACCCAGCTGATCAGATCTTGGATGTTGTTTTCGTTGTACATCTCCTCCCAGACAAACTCCTCGGTGTACCGTCCTTGAACCTGGTTCACGCCTCGTCGACAGACAATGCACTTGTTATATTCCGCCAATTCAGTCTTGTTCTTTGGAGGTCCATTCGGGTATTTGGCATTGAAGATACTCTGAGACATGACTGCCCCCTTCCCGCTGATTGATGTCAAGGGGTTGCTGTTGAAATCGAGTGTGATGTACTGTTCGTTGGGCAAGGCATCGGTCCTGCGCTTGTTCCTCGTGCCCATAAATTCGTCGGGGGATGCGAACCACATAATATTGGCGGATTTGACAACCTCGTCTTCTTGATCTTCATCCTCCTCCTCCAAAAATTCCGTAATAATGCCAACCCAGTCCTTTCCAGCTTCAGGGGATTTCAAAAGAATCACATCACCGACTTTGCATTGGAATTGACCCATGTGTGCGCCAATGATTTTGCGTTTTTGGCGCGCTGGACGGGATCGTCTTCGGCTGCGTTTCGCCGGGGTATCATGGTTGGCCTCGGTCTCTTGGGTAGTTTCCTCAGTTGTGTCGTAAATCCACTCCCATGGAAGGTCCTCGACGCCTAGTTCATCATCAGAGTCGTCTCGAACCAGAGCTCCCTTGGTCATCCATTGGGCGCGTTCACGGGCACTGCGCCTTTGAGGCGAAGAGTCTGAATCGCTATCGCTCATTTGGGGTGTGGGAGATATGACGGGCAGAATGCAACAACAGAGAAGGAGAAATCGCGCTTGACGCGTTGTCCACTTTCGTCCCTTTTAGGTTTAGTCTGACAAGGAGGTCTAGCCAATCAAATCCATATATTGCTACCTTATAGTAAAACATGGAGTAGAGTAAAGTGCAGGTATAGACTATACATAGTATGTGAATATACAATATTTCTTCAACTAATCGCATACACGTGGATTGAAATCATCTTTAACTTGCTTCAAAGACATCACTCAGTATATTGTCAAACTACTTTTTGAAGTTTATCTACTAACGCCTTGGACATTTCTGGAACATTTTGTAGAGCCAGGCTTAATCTCCAGTTATGTCTGGCATACCAGAAGTTCCCTGGTTGATTTGAAATGTCAAATTAATACATCATTGAAAAAGTGAGGTTGATCACACTTGCCAGATGCTTCAAGATTGCGGAACGGATATACGAGATCGGAGATGTCGGAGAAACATAACTCCGGAACCCTAACAAAATCCAACGACATCTCAGAGGATCAGATCTATATACTTCCTAATGAATTTGCTTTTACTTGACTTCTTACTACTATAAGTGACTTTTATAACACGAATACCAACATGCAATGCACAGTATGTCTCTTTTACCCTTCACAGCCAAACAGGTCGGCGGGAACATTGATTTCCGAGTGTCTTGATCTATCAATATCTTCTTATTGTACAGAAAGTCAAATAGTGGACAAGCTGAGATGTTCTCTAAGGTAATTCATATGACCTGGATAGTCCTGGGGTCTCTAGCTACTACGCCGACGCATATGTAATCAATAACCGCGGCCCTGTGGCTCCACCTAGGCAGGAATCCATCCATGGATGAATGAATGCTCTTACTCTTTGATAACTCCCACCCGGGCAGCCTCTCTCTTTCCCCTTCTGGTCGCATTGGTTAATTCATATTTCATTCCCTTCCTTTATCTTTCTTTTACCTCCCACACGAGTAGCATTCCTTAAGTTGCATTCCGTCGCCCCCCAGCAGTCGCCCTGGCAGTCGATCTTTGTTCAGTTCCGTTGCACTTTCATCGCACTTCCATCGAAAAGTAGCGAACTACTAATCCCCCCTTTCTTTCACTTCTGCCGTTTGACATTTCCAAGATAACCGCGTCACCTTCTTCCAACTTAGCTCATTCCAACAATCCGTCCTGTGAGAGATCGCTACGGTCATCGCACAGCTGTCGCTATCAGACCCCGTTGAAATGGCTTCTCTACCCGAGCCCCATGATAAGGAGTAAGTTTATCTTACACATGGATAATTGCAAGGATATTCGCTAACTAATTCCACCAGCTGGGAGCGTACCAATGCCAAATGTGAGAGATAATTTGGTTCTCAATCATGGTTACACGTACTGACTTAGATAGCATGGGAACTACCCTATTATGGCCCTGGTCCAGATTTCGGCCGGGGGACCATCTACGATGGGGATGCCGACCAGAACACGGATAATAAAAGTACCGATGAGGATGATGAGGATGCTTTCGAGGACATTAACTACGACCGCCCTCCCGTTGACTATCAGCTGCACCCTACAAGTTCAAAGGTTGCTGTAACTGGTCGGGCTATCTCAAGTGTACCTCCTGTACCTACGCCATCGCCGGTCCCAAGTCAAAGCACCTTTCAAACCCGACCAGTTCCTACTGGGTCCAGAACAGGTCGACCTCAGTCACCAATGGGGCCAGTGTTCAATGAGCGTGGGCCTAATACCGGAATTTCCAATACATTAGCACGGCCGCATTATTCGGCATGTAATCTCAAACCAGGTCAACGTACCCCTGTCAACAGGGGACAGACTGACACACCGCGACCACCGTTTTATTCCAAAAAAGGCAGCACTACTTCTACTCCTTCGCAACACAAAGCTAGGTGTCCAGCTATTTCATCGGGGCAAAATGACTCTCATTCCAAGGCAAAGTGGCGCAAGGGGTTCTCTCCAGATGGTAAGTATGCTCACATCAACCTCAAGTCCACCATTAACGATCAAATAGCGTCTTATCGTTTGCCATATGAGTGCCAAGTGTTTCAAGAGAAGTGAGTACATACAGCTTTGCAGTAGCTGGTCTTAAAACTAACCCAGACATTGAAGGATTAGACAAGTCACTTTAGGAGAAATTTCCAACGTCGACTTCCGTCAGCGGATTATCGAGGAGACAGATGCATATATGAGGATGAGCGCGGGAAACGCCAAGGTCCGTTTTTGCTAAAACCCTCCAATATCTAGAGACTCATTATACTAATAATCATGAAGCTTGTTCACATCTGGGGACGGCAAAAGCAGGTGTTGGAGGCCCAGAATTTGCTTCAGGATATGGTGAATCGGTTGATGCAGCAGCGGACTTCGCCTACAGTAGCGCGCTGGACCAAGGTTCACGCGCATTCAAATAGGAAGGTTGCCCATGCCCGGTCACAAGAAAGCCATGAGGAAAGATTGTCCGACATGCGGAAGCCCCCGAGAATCACCACGGATTACACGGTATGTATAACGCTCAGCCCGCCCTACTTTGCTTCCGTACTCTATGGATACTGACCGACACTTGATACTACAGCTCGCTTTCCTCTGGCCCTCGGATGGCCCCTCACTCAACCACTTGATCACTGCCCGGCGCGAGCTCCTCGATTCCATTCGATTGAGATATGACGTGAATATCTACATCAAGCCTGGTATCCCAGACTACCTTTTCATGTCTGGAAATAATGAGCGGGATATGTCCATCATTGCATCCCGATTCCGAGAGCTATGGGAGAGGGTAATGGTCCAGCATGAGACGGAAATCAAGCTGTTCCTTGTTGCGGCGCCCCGGGCAGAGCTTATGAGAACTCACGTCATCCTGCAAAAGTCCGGTCGGCTCTCGGTGCCTGTTATCTGTGGACCGGAGCTGGCCCCAGATGTAACCGCAACCTGGAAGACCACTGCGGATGAAATCAAGCTCAATAACAAGAACATTGTCACCACCCGCCTTAGGAAAGCACTGCATGTGATTCCTCAATTTCGGGGATTCCTGCAAATGCGAGCAAAGTTCGGTTCGTTCGCCCTGCAACAGTGGCGCAAGCCGAATGATGGCACTTCTTATGAGTTCTCAGAGTTTCGTGAGATGCTTACCCATATGAACACCGAAGGACGTTTGCTCCCAGGGTATGTGATATGTGATCTCCGCCATAATCTGATGATTTACTGACTGACTGATCTTTTAGAATCCGGCTGCAGCAAGATGAGATCTTTGACCGGATCATGGAATCAACCTTTCTAAAGCCCTGGGGTAAAGCCAAAATCAAATCCCTGCTGAGCCTGATGCCCAAATATTCCGCCAACTTTGAGTACCAAGTGAACAAGGATTCGGTAATTCGCGTGGAGGCAAAATTCTCTCTTCCTCTTGGCTCGCAGGAGTTTGAAGTCAACGGAGTCCGTTGTTTCAAATCCAAACAGATCGGTGCTCCTGTTGATCGTCAGATGCCCATGCAGATCAGCATGATTGACTTTGAAAGGTTTGTCTACCCAATATCCTTTCGGAATTTTACTGGAAGCTAAGTTTATATATAGGTCCGATTGGCAGCTTGAAGTGAAGGCTCTTGAACTCTGCCCCGAAAAGGAGATATCCCCCGAGCTAGACAAATTCATGCGTTCTATTGCTTTCCAATGGAACCCGAGTGCAAAGAGCATTGGATCTGTCCCCCAGCGCAAGGCGAGGTTCTCATATGGTGCGCCAGTCAAGCGTTTCGTCGAGAAGGCCACAATCCAACTCCAAGTCAAAGACTCGCCGCATGTCTTCGAGCTCGCCCGCTTCGACGAGTACACGTACGGGGTTGGTCACTGGTCGATGACCCCCAAAGTGTCCTGGGGTGCATCGCTGTTCAATCCTAGTTGGGATGATATACTAGGTGAGCAGGCTGATGTCAAGGCTCTCGATATCTCCAAAGAGGGGTGTCTGTCGGTGTTCTTTCCCCCGCCGGGAGATGAGCAGGAACAGACAGAAAAGCCGAAAACGGACGATGAGCTCCGCAAGGAGGCCGAGAACCGAAAGATGGATGAGGAGAAGCAGCTGGGCTCTTTCATGAGCACTGTCCAGCAGGTTGCGCGGATGCTAGGAAATCCTGGCGCTGAGATGCCAGACTTCCTTGAGAACGATCTTGGAAGTCTGTTCTAGTCGATGTGTGCAAATCGTCCCAAATTTGTCGCATCTCATGCGACCACAAGGGCCAACTCAGAATAATAAAAAAAAAAGAAAGAAAGAATTAAAACGAGACAAAAGACAAAAACAACACCCATATCATAACCGTCCGGCTTGCTAATCAAGCCGAGATCATTAGGTATGTAGCAATAACAGTGCCAATTCAGAGTTATTCCTGTTCCCAATATCGGAGAACTCCTTTAGCCCTAGATTCGTGGTGGATTTTCTCGTTCTTATAATTCCTCTCCAGTTTGCTTGATCCAAAATGGTGAGACAGAGACCTGTATATTATTTGGATTTTTCTATGGTAAGCCATGTTTGGCCTGTTCGTACCACACAGGTCGAATTTAACCCTGAGGAGCACCCTCTGAGAGCAACTTCTGCCTCAATGCTGTAGGAAAGAGGTTAGCAAGCGAAAAGAAATGGTCTCGCAAAGCAATGCGAATCCCGGCTCCTATTATCCAGGTAAGGGTCGACTAACTCTCTTCCGTAATGCGCAGTTGCGAGCTCTTGGTCTGTACAATCTTCTCCAGCTCCTGCAAGTTTGCCTCCAGTCCCTTGACCTTCTCACCATAAAATGCGACCGCCTTAGGCGCAGTCTGGAAGAAGAAATCATCAGCCCAATGAACCCGATCACCGATATAGCCCTGCCGCCACATACCTTCTCAACATAAAATCCAGTTCCGACATCAACAAGCACCTTCTCGCGATCCGTCAACCGGCCCTTGACGTACAGGGAGCTGGTGAGGGGCACGAGGATCTCATCACGGCCATCGGTTCCCATCTTCTCATTCCCAATCACGCCGTCGTTGATCGTGCGCACACAGTCGCGGAACTTGGCCTGGGCGGCGCGCAGCTTCGTGTGCGAGGTGGTCAGGTGTTCCAATTCGGAGGTGAGGCGGGTTTGGAGTGCGCGGAGCTGAGGGATGGAGAGGGTGGCGAGGTTGACTAGTTTCTGGTAGTTAGCATGTATTTATCGCCATATGACACAGATAGCCGGAAGCCCGCGCTGTGTCATTCTGGTGATGGGGGGACCGGTGACGCACTGCCTTGGGGAGCTCCTTCTGATGGGGCGTTTTGTGACATTTTGGGATTCGGAAAGAAGAATAGGGTATGGTATTAGGGGGGATCGATTTCCGTGATTGTTGTGTTATTGTAGATCAGATCCTCGCATTGGGACCGTATAGGTGGTGGGGGGAGCTTCAAAAAACTCCTGGGTCTTGTTGCGTGGTGATAGTGGGGTTAAGTGTTGGCAGGCGGAATAGTGGACGGTTGTGTTTATACCCACGCACTTGACATACAGCAAAGATTTGCTTATTACCTCATATTGTATGAGCGTTACAATTTGTTAAAAGAAAGCTGTCAGTATATTATCCATATATTAATATATATTAATCCATTCATTCATAGCTACAAGTACTCTGTAGGTAAAATGCTATCTGCGGGGAAAAAAAGATCACTCCGAAGTTCTCCGCTCCGCTCCGTAATCCTTCTTCACCACATATCAATGGCGTCGAGACTGGCAGCATGTGAAGCTTGCAGAAAGGCGAAGGTCGCCTGTGATCATAAGCGACCAGCATGTACTCGGTGTGCAAGCAACGACAGAGCCGGGATCTGCATTTACCGGACGACCCCGTTCAAGAGAAGAAGAGCGGAGAGCTCTACACCTCTGCAGTCTCCTAGGTAGGTAATGCATATTCATATTTGCTTTACTTTCACATGCTTATCAAGTCTGCAGTCGGCTACCACCGGCCCAACCATCCTTCACCCCAAGGAATAATCCCTATCCAAACCCGGGCTTTCTGGGGTCCTCTAGCCATGTCGCTATTTTCAACGAAATTTCCCCGCAAGACTATCATGCATCTGATACCTACCAAGCCTCCGAGGATCTCACGATGCTGATGCAGTTGCAGTCCACTGGCGAGAATATCTTGTTAATCCAAGGCGCGGATGTCCTCAGACAGCTGTTCAACACATTTCCGCTAGCCGCCATGAAAGATTTTGTTACTTTTTGGCTGGCAACGGGAGCGAATCTAGCTCTGGCAGAGCCTTTTACCGAGAAGTGTACTGAAAATATGACGCGCCTGTTTACGTCCTTCTCACAGGAAGATAACTGGCATTTGGCATATGCCCAGCGTCTGACACAAAACTCCCGGGAACCTTTGCAGTTTGACAGCACATCCGATATGGAAAGTTTCTCCGCCCAGTTTCTCGACCAGAAATTCCGATGGGAAAGTCTAGGCATCTTCCTCTCTGCCGTGAGCCGAGCAGCAATCGCTATACCATTTTTCCCGCCATTGTTCAAAACCGAAAAGGATAATTTCGTGCTTCGGAAGCTCTCTACAAGACTTAGTGATCTTGCGTTAGATATTGTTCTCTCGTTGGATTGCTTAAACGACCTACAACTGGTTCTACAGTATGAGAACTTTATTGTACACACCCATGTTGATGGGGATCAAAGTAAGAACTCCTCGTTGATTTTGTCTGTAGAAACCCGCAGCTCACAGAGAATCCAGGCTATCACTCTTGGAGTAGACTTGGAGGTGTTCTGTCGTCCATGTTTGCCCTTGGCTACCATGAGAATATCGAAAAAACCAAGCCACCAATTCCGACATTCCTTTCGGAATTACGAAAAGCAGCTTGGGCCACCACGTACTCAGCCGACAAGAATGTGGCTATTTTCCTTGGTCGGCCACCTCGGATGAGCAAGCGGTTCTGTCACTTCCAATTGCCTTTGGCCCCGACAAGCTCGGATCAGGTTTTCAATGCCTCACCCGTTGAGGACGAGGTCGTCAGATGGAAAATAGATACACCGATCTGCTACAGGGCAGGTATTCGGTGGGCGACCCTTTGCTCCGGACTGAAAGAAGATGTCCTCGAATTGCTTCGATTAAAGCAGCGCGAGAATTTCAATCGGAAAGCTAGGTAAGTTAGCGCCCTCCAATGTGGGAACCACTTTCTCATCCTAGTGTTTGATATAGCGTCATTCGGCAAAAGGCTGAAACTCAATGGGCAAATCTACCTTCTCAATTCCGACTTTCGGGCCCTTTGAAAGAATGTTCTGGGGATGCGTTCGAACGTGACCTTATAGCTAGCATACGCCTGGACCAGCTACATGTTCTCTTTCTACTTCAATTGTCGTGCCTGGATACCCTGACTGAGCCCGATCCGTGTATACTCGACATCTCGGATCAAATACTCTCTCTTGTAGTGGACACAATCCTTCTACGAGATCAACTGGTCAACTCTGGAATTGGACTCATTTGGAAGGTATGTCTATCTACTATCAGGACTTGAACCGTTACTTACTGGACTGAACACCTATTAGATCGCTCACTTCGGACTTCCAGCTACAGGGATCATCCTCCTGTCAATGCTGAAAGAACACCGTACATTAACAGAAGGAAGATCCTCGTGGTCTAAAACAATACTCAATCTCGGTATCTTTGTTGCGCAGGTTCAGGTAGGGAGCATCGTTCGGCGTGGAGATCCGAACTACGCTTTGATATCCAAAGCGACACAGACGATTGAGCGGTTCCTTGATTCTATACAACGTGAAGGGATACAATCCCCGACACAGCTGTCACCGCAGCCAGGAGAGAATGGTGATTGGGCTGCGTTTTTCAGTCAGGATCTGTGTGATTTCGAGACTGACTTTTGGGAGAACCTCGCGTATCATCCTTCTTTATTGCCTTCAGACCCTATTTTGCCTCCAATATAGGATTAATACAGTAATATAAATGCAGAATACATGGCGAAACCTTTCATCAGTTACTTAGGCATGGAGTTGAAATCACTAAAATCTCATTTAAAGAACATTATGGATTATTTTATCAAGTAGGATACCAAAGATATATAACGATACCAAACTCTGCCATTATCTATACATCAAATCACCTTCGGTCCTCTACTATGATTTGTGTGCTATATCGAGACACGCCGGCTGTTGTTGAATCGTCATAAGGGAGATCACTCACCTATCTCCAAACCATGCTCCTCATCTTGGTCATCTGGAGTGGGTTCACGGGCCTTAAGAAGGAAATAATCTCGCATCGAAGACCACACGCTACTGTCTGGTTCAACAGACTTATTCTTGATCTTGTAAGGCGTAAAACTTTCACCCATCCATGCATCACCATCGGCGTCCAGAATTTCTTCGTCATTTGAAGACGAATCACTTAGAGTAGTGAAGGTACTCCATTCAACTTTCTCCTTTGGCAACCGCGAGGCCTTCGATCTTTTCTTTTGTGGCGGAGAAGTTTCTCCGTCCTTTTCGTCATCGCTAGTCCGCTTGCGTTTGCCTTGTTCAATAGTACTTGTGGAAATACCGAATTCAGTGCGGGGCGGAGATGGAGCTTCTGTAGTATCAGCAGTATAGAAGTCATCTGGGATAGGGGAATGAATATCTTCCGGTGCAACAAGGAGACGGGAGTCTGGAGGAGGGTCAATGCTAGGTTGAATGAAAGGGGCAGTAGGGGGATAAGGGGAATGATACCCACCGGAAGCCCAAAATGTATCCTTCGTAGCAGCCTTGGGAACAGGACTAACAGGAAATACTGGGGCAGGGACAGGATTCGGAGAAGCAACAGGAAATATAGTACGATTACGAGTGCGAACCGGGGTAAAAGTATGACCAGAAGTAGGAACGGGGGCAAGAACAGGAACAGGAACAGGAGCAGGAGAGGGGACAAGAGCACGTGCACGAGCACGAGCACGAGTAAGACGAGCAGGAGTAGGAGCAGGGGCATGGGCAGGTGTAGGGGCAGGGAGAAGGGAAAATCCAGGGCCAGGGCGAGGGGCAAGACCACCCGCAGGAGCAGGGAGAGAGAAAACTTCAAAAATAGGATAATTAGGATCAGTGACTCTCCATGTGGGATCAGTGAAGCGGTAAAATCGAAGCACATCGAATATACGCTCGGTAAGCTCCGCTGAGTCTGGGACATGAGCAAGAACTACAGCTGGCAACTCATGTTGCCTAGCAGTAATCCTGCGTCTGACCTCAAATCCACAGTGACCTCTGAATGTTCCGTTCCAAGGTCTTCCTTGTTGAAGAGCATTGTACAGAATGGGATTATAGATCTCTTTAATCAGGTGTTGGGTGGCCAGTCGATCTTGAGTATTCGTAGCCATATCGATGCCGAGTGCTGCCCAAATAGGACCCTCATGGCTTGGGCTCATATTTATTCTTAACTCTGCGGTTACTCGAGCCATACTGGAAGATGCTGATGAGAAGTGGGTTTAATCGAAGTCAGTATTGGACTGTTGGGTTGGATTGCAAGACTGTTGGCCTGTAGTGGTTTAGAATTCTTGGAAATAATGAGACTTGAGATGGAATATATCAACTATTAAGTACCAAAAAGCTCCTTTGTAGGCTATTAGATTGTTGTGAATATGGTCTATGTATTTTGGAAGACATAAAGAGACATATTCTTCTCAAAGAACACTCTTTTAGAACAAAGGGATGTGTCAATAAAATAATCGGCAATTCTAAACAAGGCCTTTATGAGGTAGTTAAGAATACAAGTTATTGTTTCTCTTCCTGTAGAAACAAAGGAAGGGAAAAGGAGAAAGTGCCCAAGAATAACTACCCCTGTTAGAAACAAAAGGAAACCCACAAAGGAAATTAGGAATGAAGCTCGAATCTGTCTTCTAAGATATTGATCTATAAATGGATCTCTATAGAATTAAAGTAATGGCTTTTGATGAAACGGCCACCTGCGTGGTTGAAATAACTGTAGGTGATGCTTACTGAATACCTGAGTTCATCTTGTGAAGAAGCTCCCTAATCGCCATCTTGCCGCTACGCTGGGCTATTTCAATGGCCAGCTCCCTTTTATAGTTCAACGTAAGTTATAAACTACAGATCAACAGAGTTAAAAGATCTCACGGGGTCGTCAGCCTCTGCTTCGAGAGTTGAGATCTAGAAAGACATCAGCTTGACAGAGCCAAACAGTATCCTCTATGGTGCCGACTGCTGTGCAACATGTGTTTCCCTGGAAACAGTCTGTAGCTTCATCATTAGTTCAGGTTTACGCGGCTGCAGGGGGTGCCTAGGTAGTGCTCGGAGTGAGTCTGTGCTTATTCCTCGCCTACTTAAGGCAAACAATGCCGCTAGACCGCCACACTTGTGTTCCAATGATGATTATGGACTGAATATGCTTTTGTAGGAACTTATTCAGACAATTCATCCCTAGGCGCCGATTCAAAGGATGAGCAGCTATCTCTGTGGTGGCTTGAAAGCACCTTTTGTCTACCTTGGGTGATTCTTCGTATCTGAAATCAGTTTCACCGGTAGTTTCGTTGGGAGCGAGTTGGACCTTTCCGTTGCCTAATACTTATTCTGGTCAAGGACTGTACTAGTCCTTTAGCATGTTGGCGCAAACTGTATTTTTCAATCTCACTCCGGAACGAACTCATGTGCATGAAGCAAGGGATGGCTCCACTAGACTTTCTGACAGGGCTCACAAAATATCGTAAAAACCAATGTTGATATAGGAGATATTGGTAGGGTAATGTAAGAAGACAGCGCCGAGGATCTTCTAAGCCCGTCGTGGGGCTGTGTAGAGGGGGTTTATGCGGAACGAAGAAGGCAAAGGCGGTCGAACTTGGTTTCAAGAAAGGGAATAGACCTCTGCTGTACACAGACACTTTACCCCTCGTTGACTAATATTCACCCACGTGATAATCACATGGTCCATGCGGCAGTGTCACGTGGTAAAAATCACCAATCTCGGCCATGAGCTTATGTTTCTAGGCTAAACGGGACCCCGGACCCATAATTCTATATTATGTAATATTCTGAGGTACTTCCATAAATTCTAATTCTAATATGGCGTGTACTCCCTGGCTCTCAATAATGGCTTCCGCCTAATGAGGCATCCTCTCTCCGAGACATTCCGGATGTCTCGTCTCTTACCGTGGTTCTACTATTACTGATTTTACAGCGCGTCTCAAGACGGTGAGCAGGGCAACTGACCCCGAGGGCACGTACCCGGCGGACTCCACCTTGGTGTCAAACTTCTGTTAGTACGGGGTACGTGGGATTCGCCAGCCTCCACCTATGTTGTATATTTTTTAGCTCATAATTTAAGGTAGTATTCAATTCGGTATTTTACAGAGTCAAAATAATTTAATGTTTAAATACTACCACTCTAACTCTCAATTTTTTTTTTACCTAACTAACGAGGGCTCCCGAGCATGACGAACGGCCTAGAATCTGGCTGGCATACTGTACCTAACATGAGAAATCCAGGGTTATACAATAGAGGAGAGGAGTTAGAGAAACTCAAAGCAATACAAAATACACGTTCAATACTACGGACTAAGATTGATTAGGGATATATTAGGCCGATCTTTGCGCCACTGAACCCTACTAGGGTACGCCCTGTTAGGGTACGTCCATTGTTGTATACATAACTACATGTACATATGTAGGTGCCCACCTAGTTAGACGGGATACTTTTCTTGATAAGATATTTGTAATAGTCTGGACACGGAGTAGTCCGATACATGCAGTAAATGTCATAAGTTACAACTCGATATCTCAACAATGGCGGTCTATATGAACGATTCCTATTAGTATCAAATGAGTGCCACGGTCCGAGAACTCCGATGACCTGCATCCTGAATCCTGAATCCTGAATCCTGATGTGACCCTGCGCGCTATGCCCATTTATAGCTTGGCCGAAATCACCAACCTTCTTTCCCCGCATAGAACTTCGACGTGGTCGATTGAACGACGATGGATGATTATTGCCAGACTTGGGCTGGTTTGAAATTCGGACAACTGTTTTGTACTCTTTACAGCCTCAATTTACGGTCTTTTGCTCGATGTCAGTGGCGCCAAAATTTAACATCATGGCGTCCTGTCCGTGACTTGGGCCCGGGTGCTATGATCCCGTTTGCGTCTTAGTGCTGACGGGTGGTCCAATGTGGCTATTCCTCAAACAAAGAACAAAGCCACATGTTTCATTTGGGGGCTGATCTGCAGTTTCGCTCACCCCACGGGGAAAAGTTTGATCTCTTTTATATTCTGTGGGGTAGCCGACCTTCCCTCTACACTTTTCAAAATCCAAGATCTTCTGAATCTGAAAGCTACCAAAAAGCTCCCCATCATGGATGAAAAGTCGTCTAAGAGCGATTTCCCTCACTTTGAGCATGTGCTCCCAGCTAAGACAGAGCTGGATGAGGCTATCAACCCTGATGCACCTCCGAGGCGCCAGGCGATCGGTATCAACATCGTTGAGAATCCGTTGACGGTAAGTCACAACTGAGAGCCTCTTTCATGTTCGTGTCGGACATGAACACTGATCATCTTTGGGTATACAGCGCGTCTCTAAGGAGCAGGCTATTATCGATGCCCGGAATTATGCCGAGTCGCATAATATGAGCGAATATGCCGATCTGTTTGGGCGGGCTGCTGTGGTTGCGCGGAGCCCCAAAGAGTTCCCATCGGCTACTGAGATCGATGAAGAGGAGCGCACTGCTCTTGCATACGAGAGGGACCATAAATGGCACGGCTCATTCATGCTCTGGTACTCAATTAGTCTATGTGCTATCGGTGCTGCCACACAAGGATGGGATCAGACTGGATCCAACGGAGCCAACTTGTCCTTCCCTGAGGAATTCGGAATTGCCGGTAAAGGAAAAGATGAATGGATCGTGGGAATTGTCAACTCCATCATCTTCTTGACCGCAGGCCTTATGTAAGTTAAAGCCCTGTGATGATCATTTTTCTTCTATCTTTTGCGACTGACCTTGTACATAGTGGTGCTTGGATTGTTGATCCACTTAACCACTATTTGGGCCGGAGAGGTGAGATTTTTGTCACTGCTCTCTGTCTCACTGCCACGCCCATTGGTTCTGGCTTCGCAAAGTCATGGCAAGGACTCTTCGCTGCGCGATTTGTGATGGGAATCGGAATTGGCGCAAAGAACGCTACAGTGCCCATTTATTCAGCTGAGATGGCTCCAGCCAGAATTCGAGGTGCTCTTGTCATGTTCTGGCAACTTTGGGTCGTAGCCGGTGAGTATCTCTAATCCCTCGTCAAGGAACATGACTAATCCCTAATGCAGGTATTTTCTTGGGCTTCGCTGCCAACGTTATTGTCAAGGATGTGAAAGATATCGCCTGGCGTCTTCAGCTCGGCTCCGCATTCATTCCATCCTTCATCCTTGCCATTGGCATCTTCTTCTGTCCCGAGTCTCCTCGCTGGCTTATGAAGCATAACAGGCACGCTGAAGCATTCCAGTCCATGAAGCGCTTGCGAGCTCATCCAATTATTGCTGCTCGAGACTTCTATTATTCATACGTGATCTACGAGGAGGAACTCAAGGAGACTCGGGGCGCAGGCTATTTCTCACGTCTGTGGGACTGTTTCGCCGTCCCGAGGATCAGACGGGCTAACTACGGTGCCTCGACTGTTATGATTGCGCAGCAAATGTGCGGTATCAATAGTAAGTTGTATCTCGTCGCGTGAGATGGCCTAGTGGTAACACGTTTTAGTCATTTCTTTCTACAGCTCGACCATCTTCCGGGATGTCGGTTACACAGAAGACCAGGCCTTGTATGCGTCTCTTGGCTACGGTGCTATCCAAGTTGTGGCAACTATTCCAACTTTGTTCCTGATCGACACCAAAGGCCGAAGAACCTTGACTTTGATCGTAAGCCGTTCCGAGATCTCTTGCGGAATCTCACTAACTATTGATCTTATGAAGACATTCCCCCTGATGTGCATCTTCCTTTTAGCTGGTGGTCTCTCTCTTTTGAACAAGACGGATAATCATGGGGCTATGATTGCACCAGTTGCCTTGTAAGTTTGGTAATTGTTTTATCTGAGTACAGGCTCTGATTCATATCTCCGACTAGGTTTGTGTATTTGTTTACTATTGCCTATTCCTTGGGCGAAGGGCCAGTCGCTTTCCAATATTCAGCTGAGGTATTCCCGACCATTCAGCGAGAACAAGGAATGGCGTGGGCTGTTTGTATCAACAACACTTTTGGTAAGTATCCCTACATCAAACCTATCGAACATTCCATTGACAAACTATTCTATAGCTGGCATCCTTAGTCTAACATTCCCTCGGATGATGACTGTGATGACTCAAACTGGCGCTTGTAAGTTAATAGTCCTAGACCATGCTGTTCAAATAACTGACCCTTGCTCTAGTCGGCTTCTATGCTGGTCTTAACCTCCTAGCTTGGTTTATGATTTTCTGCTTTGTCAGGGAGACCAAGCAGCTGACTCTAGAAGAATTGGATCGTACGTTAACTACGGAATCTACATGACCATGTACTGACATATATCGCAGAGGTATTCTCGGTGCCAACCAAGAAGTTTATCCACTATGAACTTACTGTGTGGCTTCCTTGGTGGATCAAGCGATACATCTTCAGACAGAATATTGAACGACCGCCACCAATCATTGCACTGGGCGACGGTGTCAGGTAAAAGCTCATACAGCTCTACATACTGAAGATCTTCAGACTGTGAATTTTGGGTTGGCAGGTCTTTTTTTTTATCACTGGTAACTTGGTCTTTCATTATCCTATCTCTATGAGGTAGAGGAGAGTGATCTACATTTTAACTGAATAGTTCGGTCGTTACATACGCAAAATACATTTCTAGTACTATGCACTGAAGCAGTGATATCATATACAAATAAGGAGCCAAACTTCGCGTGCCTTCCTCTCTTGCGAAAGCACTGGTATATCAGGTCGGTGTAGGTAAACAAAGTCTTTTGGTAGGAACGAATCAGCCCAACTTCAAATTTGTAAACTCCGAGGTCAAGTACAACTCATCTCAATGCATATTCTTCGACTCGTATTTCAATATCCCTTCATTACTATCATCATGGACCAAACATCTGCAGAACGTCAAACTTTCATCGAAGCCCCGGATCAAGACACAGTGAACCCAGAAGCCTCAACCGCGAACATACAGTCTACACTGGCAGATGATCGATTTCAGTCAACATCCAACACCTCACTAATCCCACATCTTGAGGATGTCCATCATAACGTCTCAAAATCACTAAGGGTCAATGAAGATTTGATGAGTTGGTCAGATGCCTGGTTCCCAGGGGACGAGCGACTGTGCCCCTTGTGGATGGGGCCTTGGATTGAATTTCCTCAACTTCAAGAAGAGATGTGGAACGAAATTTTCAACACGCCCGAACTTGTCGATGCCCGTATTTTCCCTCCGCAAGTCGCCGTCCGCCACGCTGCTCACATCCTAGAATGGTACATAGTGTATTCAGAGGAGACCTTGAAGATATTTGCAAACAGGTCAGTGGACGATTTCCTCGCCACGACTTTTAATTTTATGGAACAAGAGGACACATTGCGATACAGGTTCAGTGTCCGGGGACAATTGCGCTTCGACCGCCCGCGTCATTGCTGCACCTCTGTTGCGAATTTCGGATTCGAAGAGCCAGCATATGCAGTCCTGTATATTCCTTCATATTGTCTGACTTTGCCCGAACTGGTTGCAGGGTTGCACGGGACATCACCGATGGAGACCTTCGAGAAGAAACCAACTACATTCGAGGAACATGCCACTTACGTAGTGTCTCGTGCGATCGTTCGGATCTATTCACGGATGATCTGCTCTGGACGCCGGTATGGGTATATCTACACAGGAGAGGCCTTGGTATTCCTTCAAATTCCCCCGGACGACAGTAGCAATATCAAATACTATCTATGTGTTCCCAGTCGAGACGTCGTTTATCATGGTTATGATTCCCAGTCAGAATGGGTTCGCCGTACTACTTTGGGCCAAATCTTCGCTTTCGCACTTCAGTCTTTGGCTGCCAGCCCACCAACGCAGGAATGGCAAGACGCAGTTTACCAAACCTATCGTGCGCTTGATAAAGATGACTCAATTCTCCTGCCTCAAACCCCGGATGCCATTCGATTTAGCCCGCCAGCAGAGTTTCTATATGAGACCTCGTTCTGGGTTAAATTCTGGGGGAATCTTCTGCTTGCAGACATACAAATAGGCGAATATGAAACCTCTCGTTCACAGAGTTCTGAGTTATCAGACGTTTGCAAGCCTTATTGTACCCAGGCATGCCTCCTTGGTACCTTTCAAAAGGATGTTCTGGATCAGAACTGTCCGAATGCTGCTGCCCATGGCACAGAAAGACATCAGATTACCTCACAGGAGATATGCGACATGATGAATGAACAACTCCGCGCGAATCGGTATAGAGGATTCCAACAGCTGCACATCGTTGGTCGAACCTGTTATCTGTTAAAAGCAACGTTGCTGTCTCATGGATACACGATGTTGATCAAGGCCACCAGCTCCAAGCGGTCACACAGGATCAATACTGAGTTGAAAAACTATCAGAATTTGCTTCCATTGCAGGGAAGTAAGATTCCTGTATGTCTTGGGATGTTTTCGCCGAAGATCCCATATTGGTATCATGGTACTAAAATGACCTCCATGCTGCTCATCAGTTGGTCTGGAATTCGAGCGGACCAACATACCACTCTTGAAACGTGTGAGTACCTTGAACAGGAGATGCAAAAGCTTGAAGACAAACTTAAGGAACATGGAGTTGTTCAGAAAGATGCAGCTTTTCGCAATGTTTTGTGGAATCCCACATCACAATCTTTTGTGATGGTTGACTTGGAAGATTTGAAGTGGCTGGGGAGCGAGGGAAGCGAATCCAACGGAGGCTCAATTCAGTCCAGTGACTACCTTGGAGATGTCGGCAAGTAACCTTTGATTTTGGCGCTCACAAAGATATTGTGAGTAACAGTTGGTTGAGTTGGAAGAAAAGGCACCGCAAAAATTCTATATTTATTCCCAACGCTATCTTTATGATGCATGCCGTCTTCCTTACTGTTTGTAAAGTCCCTTGGACCTGTATAATATGGTTGCAATAAACCCAAAACAAATTGATCACTCCAGATCAAAAGTCTAGTCGACATATATTAGCATTGGATGATAATGAGCCCACACCACGAATAAACATACCATATCAAACCAAACACCACCTGCAAAGTTAGACTGACTTTTCCCCTGGTTCTTAAACCCAACACTCTCATAGAAATTCACCAAATAGTCATGCGCAATAAGGACAACCTTGTTCGCCCCGAAAGATCCTCTCCCAAGATGCTCAAGGTATGCCCGGACGAGAGCTCTTCCAACCCTCTTGCCTTGATACTCCGGCGAAATAGCCACAGAGTGAATTGCAATGTTGTCACCATACTTGTGATTCCCAATTAGTTCATCATTGACAAAGACCGGTTCACCATCCAGTGATCGCCAATTCTCCGGCATTGACATCGATCCGTCGGTGATACGTGAATAAGGAGATCGCACTGCAATGACATGTCCAATGAGTGTAGGTGAAGCTGGGTCTTGCTCATTCTCAACAAAGAGTCCCAGGCATAGCTCCGGGCATGCTCCCAAGCGATAGCAGAACTTGTTTCGTGTTAGAGGAAGCAATCTTCGGAATTGCTTATTTGCCTCAGATCTGGCTCTGGCTTACCTTTTCCTCGGAGCATCGCTCCGGCTCTATAAAGGCTTTCTCGACGGCTACGCAGATCTTCACGTCTTCCTTGTTCAGAGTCCGGGTGAAAGCATTGGCTCCTCCGAGGCTCGGGATGTGAATGTTGGTTTGGTTCATGTTGGGAGGCTTGGATTGACTGATGAGAACATGCGAACAGGTTATAAATTCGAATTGAAAACAACAAAGATAGAAACAATTGTTTAATGAGTCAAGGGTATTTCTATATCGGTGGGTGGAGTAAACCGGAGTATTCGGGCCGGAGTGTTCGGCGTGGATCACCTAGTGGAGGACCTCAAATGTGAAATCCGGAGAAAAAGTGGACATTGGATCTTATTGATGCATTGATTAGAGATGATCTGACGCTCTATTAGCTACACCGCTACTGTATATCGTGGCCAATAGCAATCATTCCAGGAATCATGTTATCGGCTGTATATCTAAGCTAAATCTGGGGAAGAAAAATGCTGTCATTTTTTAGTTGTTGTTTGGCAAAAGCCTAGTCTTACATTTATAGGATAGGAGATGAGATAATGTACAGATTCACTTGCTAATATTACATACTGGCGCTTTCAGCCATTCACAGTTTGGCCAACAAGGACTGAACAAACGTGTGGAGTCCATCCAACGGCACATCCTCCTTCACGTCGAGCCGACGGCACTGCACCTCCAAAGTCTGTTTCTTCTTCCACCCATTGCCAACAACAATAATAATAGGGTACCCAATCAAGTCCGCATCTCCAAGTTTCCAGCCCATGCCCTTGTCCCGGTCATCAAGGATAGCATCCACAGGCGCTGCAGTGTTGCCGGTAAGACTATCATACACCTGATCGGCAACAGTCTCCAGTCCCTTCCCCGAGACTACCACAACCTCGTAGGGCGCAATAACACGCGGCCAATTGAGTCCCTTAGAATCGGCAAGTCGGTTCGCCACTGCGGAGATCATACGCGAAACACCGATACCGTGACATCCCATCTGCATAGGTACGATCTGTTCCTTGGCAGAAGCCTTCGCACCTAGATCCATATCCGAAGATTCCTCGAGAAGAGCGGAGTTGACAGACACAGACGCGTTTAGTACTTTGCTGTACCGCGTTCCCAAGTGGAATGTGTGTCCTAGTTCAACGGCAGAGTGGCTAGTCAGCGATCCATCCACGCACTGCGAGCAATGGTCTCCGTCATGAACGCGGACAAGGCTGAGTTTGTTTGAAGTCTCGGGGAATCGGTCCAGCTTGGAGTAATCTATGTCCGAGGCTGTGCAGCCAACTTCCTGGAGCAGATCACTGAGCGGCGGGCGCTGGTATACCCGAACCTGTGAGTCATAAAGATCCAACACACGCGGCTTATGCGTGGAGGACTTGTTTGCCTTTACGTGGGCGGTCCATCGCTCTAATGGGTTCTCCACGCTCAGGTCGAGGTCAATACCAGCGGCGGTCGCTACTGCCTTGACGGCGTGTGAGTTGACATGCCGCTCGACGGGCTCCGTCGCGCCATTTTGCATCGAGAATTTGGGGTACCAGCTCCGCACGAGGGTATTGCTATCGTGAGAGATAGCCATCCACATGCCAGTTGAGATTGTTGGTCCACCTTCGACAACTGCATCATCGGTCTGGAAACCAGGTGTCATGGTCTCTTCGGACTCCTCAGCGATGTGCGCCTTGCCGTCTGCGAGTTCTTCGTTGTAAACATGGTCACAGTGCGAGCAGCTGACCACCTCGTCCTCGCCCTTCGGACTGATGAAGTGGTACTCATGGCTCAATGAGCCGCCCATATTTCCCGAGTCTGCTGCCGCGACGAGGTAGGGGATCTTGAGTTCGTTAAATAATTCTGTGTAGGCATTTTTGACTGCATCATATGTTTTCATTGCTTCGGTCAGACTGTAGTCGAATGTATAGAGGTCTTTCATGACGAACTCTCGCCCACGAAGCAGGCCCTGTCTGGGCCGGGCCTCATCTCTGTACTTCCGCGCTTTACGATTCTGTCAGTGAGCTTCATAAAAATGGACAAAAAAAGAGTCTCACTGATTTGATATACCCGCAGAGGCAGGCTCTTGTATGATGTTGTCAGATTCCCCACAAGTGTAGTGATCTCCTCCTCGTGTGTTGGGGCCAGGAGAAAAGGAGTGTCTTTCCGATCATTGAATCGGAACAGCTATGATCCATGTTAGTGACATTATGCAATACAGTGGGTATGATCAACTCACTTCTGAGCCATCGGTCAGTCTGCCAGACTGTGCCCAGAGCTCTTGTGAGGATATTGAGGACAATGAGACCTTGGATGCGCCTAGTTTTGATTTAGTTGCCATCCCATGATATAGACAGGGTATATTACATACCGAGAGAGCGCATATGCTTGTCAATCAGACGCTCTAGTTTATCTTGAACACGTAGACCAAGTGGGAGCATATGAAACACCCCAGAGTATGCCTGGAGACCGTCAGTGATATTTACTTGTACATAAAGATGTGACTTCTCACCTGTCGAAGGAATCCACCTCGGACTAGCAGGTCATTGGCATCCTCTAGATCTCTGTTAACATCTGGTGATAGTCAATCCCTATCGAGTTTCCGAATGGCGTACCATTTTCACCATCAACGGGCTTCTTGGAAATTCCACCAGTAGGAATCCATATGTTTGAAACGCGGCTTCTACCGTCAACCTACACTGAGTCAGTACTCACTGTCAAGCACATTCAACCAATCTTTTGGAAGGACGTACGTGAAGATTGCATTGCTGAATGCGCAGGCTCAAGGCTAGCCGCCGCCCGGCTATGCGCCCGGATAGAGGTCGTAGCCCAGAAATCATCGATCAAGGCAGCTTAAGGCGTCGAAATTAATTATTTTCGCAATTGAACCGCTGGCTGAACACAAAATAAATTGTAGAGCAAGCCGAGTCTCCCTTCTCCGATGTTTCTTATCGGGTTGGTCCGAGCGCCCCGATAACGCCGCAAAAGATTTCTCCGTTTAATTTTCTTTCCTCCATCAGTCAACCCTAAACACAATACACCATGGCTACAGGGAAAGGAAAGCGCTCTTCGAGCGCAAATGAGAGTGCTCCCGCGACGAGCATCTCGGCTCCCGCTGCCGAACCTCTGCCATTCATGCCGGACGAGAGTGCCTTCGCAGGTCTACGACAGAAAATCGAACAGCGTTTGAAGAATCAGAGTCAGACCACCGGGAAAGGGAAGAAGGACAATAACAAGCCATCGGCCTCGGCCACCAATGCTTTCGCAAATAAAGGAAAGCAATTTCCCGCCAAGCCCGGCCGCCCTCAGGATTCTGCGCAAGGCAAGAAGCGAGATCGCAACGGCGAGGTAATTGCTCGCGAGCAGAACAAGGATGGAATGAAAAAGCAGGAAAAGCCCAAAGCTGGCAAGAAGAGCAACGATGACGAGACATTGCGCCAAGAAATTCTAGCTATGGGTGGTACCGAGGAGGATCTTGATCTTCTTGCCGGTGTTGAGTCCGAGTCTGAGGTTGAGGGCGAGTCTGGCAAGGTTGACGACGATCTTCGGAAACAGCTCTCTAGTATGTTGGAAGCTTCAGGGCACGTCGTGCCTGAGGATCTAGCGGATGACGAAGTCGAAGAGGAGATAGAGAGTGAGGAGGATATCGAGGACAGCGAAGACAATGCAGAGAGCAGCGGGCCAGAATCTGATATTGAGGAAGCCCCCGCCTCGAAGACAAAAGAGTCTGAATCTGTGGTGCCGAAGGAGTACCTGAAGCTGGTAAGACTGAACCGGCCTAGCACCACAACCCTTTTGCTAACATGATCATTATAGAACGTTCTTCCTCGGTCCGACTGGTACAATATCCCTATGCCCTCCTCCGCCGGCGACACGAAACATATGAACGCCTTGCCCCGCCACCTGATGGAGCGCGTTCACGAGCTGGCCAACAAATTGCTGCAGGAAGAAAATGAGGAGTATGCGGCGGCCCAGAGGGCATCTGCTTCTTCTTCCCACAAGTTCTACTCGACCATTATGACGTCTGGTACCCTGAGTGATAAAATTTCCGCCTTGACTCTTAACGTTCAAGAGTCGCCCCTGCACAACACCAAGGCACTGGAGACTTTGATTAGTCTCGGAAAGAAGCGCAGCCGTGCGCAGGCAGTTGAAGTTTTGCGGTCATTAAAGGATATGTTCGCCCAGGGTACCTTGCTGCCCAGCGACCGACGATTGAAGTCTTTCACTAATCAACCTGGGCTCGTCGCCGCATTCCAAGGTGCCGGTGGGCGGTGGAACGAGAAAGACCCTCTTCCGGGTGGTTTGAAAAAGAGCGACCTGATTGTGTGGGCTTTTGAAAACATCGTAAAAGATCAATTCTTCGAAGTTATTAAGATTCTCGAAATTTGGTGCAATGACGAGATCGAATTCTCACGGACCCGGGCCGTCAGTTATGTCTACGAACTTCTCAAGGAGAAGCCCGAGCAGGAGACCAATCTTCTGCGACTTTTGGTCAATAAGCTTGGTGACCCGGGCAAGAAAATTGCGTCTCGGGCATCATACCTGTTACTACAACTGATGCAGTCGCATCCTATGATGAAGCCAATCATCATCAAGTCAGTGGAAGAAGTGCTATTCCGGCCTGGTCAGAGCTCCCACGCCAAGTACTATGCTGTTATTACTCTTAACCAGACTATTTTGAGACTGAAGGAAGAGAAAGTGGCTGCTCAGCTGCTGGACATTTACTTTGGACTGTTCCTTGTGCTTTTGAAGCCCTCCCACCAGCCTACCGATGGAAAACCTGCCCACAAGGGTAAGACTGCCCCCAAGGGCAAATACAACAAGCATGGAAAGGGATCGAAGGGCAAAGGCGACGACGATGCTGCCAAAGGACAGGCCCAGGACGACGAAATGCGGGAGAAGCTAATCTCCGGTGTCTTGACCGGTGTCAACCGTGCTTATCCTTTCACTGACTCTGATTCCGAACGGTATGTTTTCTTTACACTCTACTCCCCTATGCAAGGTACTAACTTCTACTAGCATGTCGAAGCACCTCGACACCCTGTTCCGTATCACACACTCCTCGAACTTCAACACCAGTATCCAAGCTCTCATGCTGATTCAACAGCTCACGGTGTCTAACCAAGTCTCCGGCGATCGCTTCTACCGCACTCTGTACGAGTCCTTGCTCGACCCCCGCGTTTCCACCTCATCAAAGCAATCTCTCTACCTCAACCTCCTATACAAGTCTCTCAAGAATGATTTGAACGTCCGCCGAGTCAAGGCATTTGTGAAGCGTCTTGTCCAGGTTCTTGGCATGCACCAACCTTCTTTCATCTGCGGTGTCTTCTTCATGATCCGTGAGCTCGAGAAGACCTTCACCGGCCTTTCATCCTTGGTCGATCAGCCGGAGGAGAACGACGATGATGATGAAGAGGTCTTCCGTGACGTCCTCGATGAGGACGACGAACAGCCGGAAGCCGCTCCTGTTGTTGAAGCCAAGAAGCAGAACAACGTGTACGACCCCCGCAAGCGAGATCCCGAGCACAGCAATGCCGACCGGAGCTGCCTTTGGGAATTGCTGCCTTTTACTTCCCACTTCCATCCTTCCGTGTCTCTTAACGCCACAAATCTGCTTGAGCACAACCCCATGAGTGGCAAGCCAGATCTGACTCTGCACACTCTCACTCACTTCCTCGACCGCTTCGTGTACCGCACGCCCAAGGCCAACGCCAGCTCCCGCGGTGCTTCTATCATGCAGCCCCTGGGTGGTGGTGAAGCCGCCGACCGGTTGGTGGAGGCGGGCAAGAAGACACAGAACCAAGTGCCTCTCAACACCGAAGCCTTCTGGAAGAAGAAGGCCAACGATGTTGCCGCGGAGGATGTCTTCTTCCACGAATACTTCACCCGTGTCAATAAGGACAAGGAGAAGGTGCGTTCCAAGAAGAGCAAGGACGTTGATGACGAAGACAACTCCGACGCAGGCCTTAGCGGAGACGAGGACGAGATCTGGAAAGCGCTCGTCGACTCCCGCCCCGAGCTGGAAGCCGACGAGGACAGCGACGACGACCTGGACATGTCCGATTTGGAATCCGCGTTGGACTCCGAAGAAGATGGCGAAGGCGCAGACGAGGACGAGTCCGACGGTGGGGTTATCTTCAACGACGAGTCCGATGTTCCCTCCGACGAGGAAATGGCCGAGTTCAGCGAACCCGAGGAAGCCGCGCCGGCCGTCAAGACCAAGAAGGCCGCCAAAAAGCCCTCCAAGGAGGTCGAGGAGGACTCTGACGACTTCGATATGGACGTATCAGACGACGATGCCTTTATCGACAGCGACGAAGATCTGCCCTCGGATATGGAATTGGGTGGAGTCGGTCTGGAAGAGCCCGAAAAGCCCGATGCCGCGCCCGAGTCGAACCGCAGCAAGCGCCGCAAGCTCAAGCAGCTTCCTACTTTCGCCTCCGCGGACGACTACGCTGCGCTGTTGGAGGACGAGGACGACGGAATGTAATCTGTTTCACTTTGTACAAAGAGTTCGATTATTCCTTACCCCCCGTGGGGCCAAAATTCTTTTTTTGCATCTGGAGTTGTTACAGGTTGCACACATTCTGCCTTACTATCCCTTTCATTGTTATCTATATCTATTCTATCTACTATCTATTCCGCCTCGGGACCCTGCAGCCAATACCAGCTCTTTGGATAATGCCTAGGACCACCCCTTTCTAGGCAAAATTAGGCAAAAATAGGCAAAAATAGGCAATGCGATACGGCAGCTGTAGCAGTCCAATCACAGCTTATGGATTTGGGTTCAACAAGATCGCAAGGGATACGGAGTACGCCGTGACCATTGAAATAAAAATATCTCAACGTGTATACTAAATATCGCGCATATGTCATAACGTAGGCAACCTTTGGATTGAACACAGCGGGCATCCAAATAAGCTCAGATGTTTTGTGCTTATAAGCGCCCGAAAATCACTCGACACCATACGGAGCATATGGAGTGCGTAGTGTGGACCTTGATGCCATCGCTGTGGGTTCGCACGCAAGATCGGCTGCTGGGGCCGAAGGCCAGAACGTTGGATATTTAATGCTTTTTTACTATTTTAATGTCTCAGTATTCAACGCTTTCTTTGGGATGTCTGTCAGATAATAATATATATCATATGCCACGGCATTGGGGCTGCATGCTCCAGGCAAGGGTCCCTGGCTAGACCATGAGTCAGCGGCACGTGGTACGGGCGTGTAGAAAGTGCCGATCCTTCCATTTGTACTCCGGAGGCAAAGCGAAATCTTCGAAAATGAACTCCCCGAGAGAGATGGACCATGTTTCCACTATTCCATGCTGAATCAATGTTCGCGAGCCATATGCGTGGATTCCACTTCCCGATCTGGATGAATTCATTCGACCAAGCCATCCGCATGCGGGGCCAGTCCACCGGACGCATAGAATAATGGACGATATGATATGCGGGCGCAACCGACTCTGCATGAGGGAAGAAAGCGGATTCGGGATGCCCGTGGAGCTTGGGGGCTCAGTACCATGGACTATGGGATTCATCCAGTCCAGTAGTCAGGATACATGTAGTACTTTGACTTCAGGTCCAGAACTGTTCCTTGGCACAACCCACCGTAAGCCACGGCTGATGCTTCAACTACAGAGGCTGATCTTGGCTCTGGCAACGTCATATCTCTACATTTCGCCTAGTAGCTGAATTTTGATTTTGAATTTCTTTTTTACTTTCCGGATGTTAAAGGCTGTGGAGTCGGAAATGACGGTGTTCTCCAGATAACCATAGAAGTACCATGCGCTGGGATCGCAATACCCGATATGCTGCTATACTAACGTCAAGGTTCTTTTTTTTTCTTTTTTATTTCTCTTTCCCCTTTTCCCTCTCTTCCCTCCATTCATCTTTCCACTCTTCGTTTCAGTTGAGAATTGCATGCAGCTCAGCGAATACCACCTCAGGTACCCGCATTTGCCCTAATCCGTCCAGCACGGATCGCTTCTTCCAACTGGCCGATCACCCAGGACTTGTTCATTTCATTTGAGTGTAAGTGTCTGATTCATCTGTTCAAATAGAAGAAACGATAAACACAAAAGAACAAAATCCGCTCACACGCGACCAGTATCCTATTTATCATCTTCTCGAGCATTGCATGCATCTGCGCATACTCAACTCTCTTGACTCCACCGAGTTCCGACAAAGTCGCGGTTCGTCCGCTCTCTTAAATAAAAATGACTGGTCCGAAAGAATCGCCAAATCTTGCTCCTGTGGGCTGGGACTATGACCGGAACCACAATGGCACCGAGTTGTCTGATATGTCCGAGCAAGAGCCCAAGCTGAAGGACTTCGACATCGAGAGCCAGCCCCGCCGCGGCTCGCAGCATAATGTCACTGCCATCGACTCATTGTCGATGAAGGAAAGTATCGGTCGTCAGATTGACATCGAGTCGGAGAACACAATTAAATACCGGACGTGCAGTTGGCAAAAGGTGCGCTTCGGACCGATACGGATATTAGAGGCTTGACTAATAAATTTTTACAGACCGCTGCATTGCTCTTCTCGGAGTATATCTGTCTGGCTATTATGTCCTTTCCCTGGTCATACTCAATTCTGGGTCTGGTTCCCGGTTTGATCCTGACCGTGGTTATTGCCGCCATTGTCCTGTACACTTCATTGATTACCTGGTATGATATCCCTAACAGCCGCGACCACATGATAAGCCTCGGTGTTAATATTTGTATAGGAGATTCTGTCTGCGACACCCGGAAGTCCGCGATGTTTGCGACATCGGTCAGTATCTGTTCTGGGACTCCAAGATTGCGTGGTGGGCCACAGCATTCATGTTCCTCCTGAACAACACTTTCATTCAGGGCCTGCACTGTGTGGTGGGTGCCGAGTACTTGAACACGATGTCAAACGGTGCAGTATGCACAATTGTCTTCTCAATAATCGTCGCCATCATTTCCTGGTGTTTCTCGCTGCCCCGCACATTCGACACGTTATCCAAAGTCGCAACCCTCTCAGCATTTTTTACCTTCGTCTCCGTCGTCCTGGCTGCCGTATTTGCTGGTGTCGAAGACCATCCGGCAGGATACACGCCCGCACTGGGAGACCCCACCGTGCTTGCCGTCCCGCTCAAGGGCACAACATTTATCCAAGGCATGAATGCCTTTTTGAACATTAGCTACACCTTCATCGGCCAAATCACCCTCCCCAGTTTCATTGCCGAGATGAAAGAGCCCCGCGACTTCTGGAAGTCAGTAACAGCCGTGACAATCGCGGAGATCATCGTCTTCAGCGTCATCGGTGCAGTCACATACGTCTACGTCGGCAACCAATACATGGTTGCGCCGGCCTTCGGTTCCCTCGGCGACGACGTTTACAAGAAGGTCTCCTTCTCTTTCATGATACCGACCATCATTTTCCTGGGCGTGCTGTACGCCTCCGTCTCGGCCCGTTTCATCTTCTTCCGCCTATTCGAGGGCACCCGGCACAAGGGCAACAACACCGTCATTGGCTGGGCTGCTTGGGGTGGAATCCTTGCTGCGCTTTGGGTCGCAGCCTTTATCATTGCCGAAGTCATTCCCTTCTTCTCCGACTTGTTGTCCATTATGAGCGCCCTCTTTGACTCTTTCTTCGGCTTCATTTTTTGGGGTACCGCTTATATCCGCATGCGCTCGGAGGATTACGGACCCCGTTTCTTTATGGTTCGTGGAATTCGAGGCTGGCTCGGATTCATTTTTAACGTCTTTTTGATTGTTGTTGGTTTCTTCTTCTTGGGACCTGGGACATACGTAAGTGATGAGTCCTTGTTTGGCTTGGCTTGTTGGTATTTCTTATGCTCCTGCTAACACATATTCCTTCTAGGCTGCTGTTATGTCCGTCGTCACCAGCTACGATGAGGGCACTGTTCGCGGCGTTTTCACGTGTGCCAGCAATGGACTATAAACCCCCTGCAGGGCGGGGGGTTTGTAAAAAGTTTTGTCTTCATCTTGGCATTGAATCTGTTGTGTACGTTGTTTCCAATACACCGGGTCATTGACTCCGGTGATTTCATGACTGATGACCGAGAAGGGAAGTGGTCGATATACACATACGACTTGACCACGTTTGGGGTATAGAACTGTTTTTCGGATGGACGCGGATGGATTTCAATGCTGTGTATAGCTTCATGGAAAGGGACGGGTTTTGGGATATGCTCCCCTTATGTGTATATTTTATCCCTGCATTCTTTACAGCAGTTGCACCTTTCAATTCAATGCAGATGGTCGGCCTAGAGGTTGCAATTTCGCTCTCCGGGTTTGATTTGACATCGCCGCGGCAATACTCCGATGGCCTTTTGGTCTACCAATCAATGTAGCCATGAACCTCAATTGCCTTCGGCGCAAGGTGTGGACGATAATTCGCCGATAATACTTCAATGGCTAGCCTCTTATATGTTGAAACAGACCAGCGATATAACCTACAGTCTGCAAGAAGTGTACGTCCAAATTGGGCAATCAGCTAATCCCCGATCGCCTATCAACACGTGACTTTCCCGCTCGGCTTCCCCGACGGCGAATTGGTGACTTCTAGCAGCTCATTTCTTTCTCTTCTTCTCTTTTCTTTTGTCAATTCAATTCTTCAGCATTGATTCACCATGTCAAGCGTCCGTATTCTCACACGAGGTGTTGACCTCGCCGCCGCGAGGGCCGCTACCCTTAACCTTCCCCGCGCCTCTATCGGCTCCACCGTACTTCGGCGAGAGCTCTCCTCCGCGGCTATCGTACGACCAACAGTCCGTCGATCATTGAAAGCCAATGCACTAGTCACAGACGTAGCTTCACGTGCTGCGAACCAGGCCGTGCGGTATGCCTCTAGCTCCAGCGAGCCCCTCAGCAAGACACAGCTCTATGACTTGCACCTGGAGCACGGTGCTAAGATGGTGCCCTTTGCCGGGTTCGACATGCCTTTGCAGTACGCGGACCTGAGCCATGTGGAAAGCCACATGTGGACTCGCGAGAAGGCCAGTCTTTTCGATGTTAGCCACATGTAAGTGAATCATCTCCGAGCCAAAACAAACCGCAATGGCTAACCAAGTTCCTCACCTAGGGTTCAGCATCAACTCAGCGGCCCCGGAGCCATTGATCTCCTGAAGAAGGTGACTCCTTCGTCAGTAGACAAGTTAGCTCCGAACAGCTCTACCCTCTCCTGCCTCCTTGAAGAAGGCACCGGTGGTATTGTCGACGACTGCGTTATCACCCGCCGCGGCGAAGACAGCTTCTACTTCGTTACGAACGCCGGCCGCCGCGCAGAGGATTTGGCCTTTCTGAGCGCCGAGATCGACGCCTACCGCTCCAAGCACGGAGCCGACAGCATCAAGTGGGAGATCCTCGCTGACCGCGCGCTGGTCGCGCTGCAAGGACCCCTCGCCGCCTCTGTCCTTCAACCCCTCATCAACACCGCAAACACTCCCTCCTCCGAAACCGACCTGAGCACCCTCTACTTCGGCAATTGCCGCGAGCTGTACCTCACCCTCCCAGACGGCAGCGCAACTGCACACCCACTCCTCATCTCCCGCACCGGCTACACCGGCGAAGACGGCTTCGAGATCTCCATCCCGACCTCCGGCGCCCCATCCCTACCCCGACAAGTCACCGAGCTCCTTCTCACCGACAGCAGCAAATCTCGTCTCGCCGGTCTGGCAGCCCGTGACTCCCTCCGTCTCGAGGCAGGCATGTGTCTCTACGGACACGACATCACCACTGCGCAAACCCCGCCCGCCGCAGCCCTTGGCTGGATCGTCGGCCGTGATCGTCGCGATCCTGTATCTGCTACCTTCAACGGCGCTTCCGTTATCCTCTCCCAACTCGCCAGCCCGAAGACTATCCCCCAGCGCCGCGTCGGATTAACTGTTGAGAAGGGGCCCCCAGCTCGCGAGGGCGCTCTCGTCCTTGATATCTCTGACCCGGCGAATCCTGTCGAAGTCGGCGTTATCACTTCCGGCCTGCCCAGTCCGTCGCTTGGCGGTGCCAATATTGCTATGGGGTATGTCAACCAAGGGCTTCACAAAAAGGGTACCGAGCTGGCTGTTAAGGTCCGCAATAAGGTCCGCAAGGCTACTGTCGTCGGTATGCCTTGGATTACCAGCAAGTTCCACCGTCCTCCTCAGTAGAGGGTAGAAGGTGTCGACAACTCCTCTAATTTTATATTGGTTTTGTTCCTTTCTTAAATGCAGGGACTCATGCGAAATACTAGCGTTTTGATTTATTATTTGGCCTTTGTATATATGTTTCCGATCTTATGACTGATATTCATCACATCAAAATATTCTTTTCTTTCTTGTCATAGTTCACACAAATTTGTATCATGACTATCATTTTTCAATGCCTACAGAGTCACAATCAACCTACCAAGTCAACATGATTATCAAGATGCAAAGCACCAAGCTGCCCACTTTCAACAACACTCTCCCACCTACGATAATTCACATCCTCATCCCCACCACCACTCCCAGCCTCCGGCGCCAAAGAAGGCGGTAAATCCTCCAGTCCAGTCCCCCAAGCACTCTCCTCCTTCCCAAGAACAAGAACCAACTCCCTCCCCTCAGCGAAGAAATCATGCCCAATCCAATTCCGCGTATAAGGCACGCCATCCAGGGTCGCAGACTGAATAAAGCCATTCCCACCCGCGGCAGCGCCAGTAGCATTAGCCGTGTTATACTCCGCCCAATTCACCGTGCGCAGCGTTGCCGTTTTCCCCGTCAGCGGGGAGACAATACTGACAGACTCGAAGAACGGCACTGTGAGGAGGTACACGCTCTGTCCTGGGTTCGGGAATAGTCCCATCATCGCCATGGCGACGAACGAGCCCATGGCGCCTGAGTCGTCGTTGCCTGGGAGTCCGGCTGGCGTTGGCGAGAAGTAGTCTGGGATGTAGGCGCGCACGCGGGAGGTGGATTTTGCTGGACGGCCGGCGTAGTGGTATTGGAAGACGGTTAGGAAGGCGGGCTCGTTGCCGATGTAGGTTATGTTTCGGTCGTGGAGGTAGTCGAGGCGGGTGACGAAGTTTGTGGGGCCGCCGAGAAGGGTTATTAGGGTTTGCATGTCGTGGGGGACGAAGCTGGGATAGTTAGAAGGGGTGGGAATAAAGGTCTTCATTTGTTGGGGGAAGCGGGCTTACAATTGATACTCCCAGATGCTGGATTCGAAGGTTTCGCCCGCGGTGTTTTGCAGTGAGCAGGCGTGTCCGCTCTCGTCGATGTTCGAGCACGCGAGGGGATCTTGGACGCCCCATGTTCCATTAATATGCTTTGGCTGGAAGAAACCAGTGAAGCCAGTGTCCCTTCCTCTCCAGAAAGAGGCCTGGTTTGGTTTGAATAAGTTTTGCCAGTATCGTGATCTTTTCTCGTACCGCTCTGCATCGGCCGTCTTGTTCATGCCTCGAGCCATTTGCGCGATGGCGAAGTCGTTGTAGGAATACTCGAGTGTGCGTGAGACGCTGCGCGTCATTGTGCCGAACCCTTCGTAGTCGAAGTCTTCCACAGGGATATAATGTAACTCTTTCCAGCTGCGTAGACCGCCACGGCCTTCGCTGGACCAGTCGTACGGTTCCTCCTCAGCGTCCTTTTGCACAGCTGCATACCCGGCATCCCAATCAATGCCATCTCTGAGACCTTTCAGGTAGACATCTGCCAGGACATTGTCGGCATTAGAACCGCCTTGTGTATATCCTTTGCATAGTGACATGCGGCAGTCCGGCAGCCAGCCTAGGTGGCGCTGGGTATCGATGAGTGATCGCACCATTTGCATTACCGAGGAAGGATCGAAGATAGTGAGGAATGGGATCTGGGAACGGAAAGAATCCCAAAGACAATAGAACGAATCAAAGTAAGGCTCACTGCTCTGCCAGAGCGGGTTCTCGCCTGTGTAGTTCTGGGGGTTGATCATAGTCCGATAGATTCCACTGTAGAAATTGGACAGAACGGATGAATCGATGTTTGTTCGTGAGACACGGATCGGGCGCATCTTCTCGGTCCATTTTTCGACTGCTATCTGGTGGGTTGCGTTGAAGTCAAAGTTTGGAATCTCAGACTCTGCATGAGCGCACGCTTGCTCTGTGCTCATGAAGCTGACGCCAACTCGAGCGAGGACCGTGTTGTCTGCGGCGGACTCAAAGCGGACAAATCCACCACCCTACGGAATGTCAATCCTTGTCTCTATATAAAAGAAAGGGTTTCGACTCACTGGAAGCGGGTACCCATTGATACTGCGGGAGATTTTCAAATCATGAACATCAGCACTGGCACGAGAATTGACAAAGATGCCACTATCTCGCTGGGCTGCAGGGCTTTTGAAGTCCGCACAGAAATGTAACATGTACGATCCCGATCCAAAGCTAGGAGCGAACCTCGCATCACCGGTCATTCGATTTGTTGTGTTATCCACCGAGATAGTCGCATTGTCCTGGCGGGAGTTCGACAGATCGGTAAGGTCCAGCAAAATCAATGGACTGGTGGTGTTATCACTTGGGAACTGGAAGCGAAACAGAGACGTATGGTGCGCAGTTGTCATATCAACTCGGACCCCTGATGCCAGCTCTATAGCAAAGTATCCCGGACGCGCCTGCACGGAGTCGGGCTTATACTTCGTTTTCCGTTGGTTCTTCGGATAGACACAGCCATTGACATCATCGCCGGCGCATTTTGCATAGGGAAAGAGAGGGAAATTCCCTAACGAAGGACTGCCGCCAGTGCCGGAGTCGTGCATGCTGGAGAATCCGGTGACGCTGCCGCCCTCGTGGGCGAAACCTCCTTGGTTGCTTTCTGAGTCTGTATCGGCGACGGCTTTCGCCATGCCGTATGGAAGCGAGGCTCCTGGAAACACATTTCCTGTGGAGAATTGGTCAGTAGCATGAATTTGACTGATAATTTGACTGATTTAGCTGTTGAACTTACCTCCGTTGGCACTACCAATCAAGGGATTGATGTATTGTAGAACATCATAATCTTCCAATAGAGGGGTGTCTGCGGCATTAACTAGGATGCGACTGGTTGAAAATAACGACAGTAACAAATATGGTAGCATGATCTAGGTTGAATAAAGATGATCGACGCGTCGGAAAGGCTAGTATTTAGGTAACCCTTCATCCGCAACTGCCTGGAATGCGTGCCCCTGGCGATCCCTGTCTGTTACATTACATTATGCATATTCCCGTATGTGGATCCGGGGATAGGCTCTCATGTTTTCGAGAGTATGTAGTGCAAGGATGTACTGGAGGTTGATTGGTGAGACTCGTGTGTCCAGAACGTTAGGATTGAGAAACAGTCCAAAACAAGCGAGATTAATCTAGTAAGACTTTGCCGCAATAGGCTTCATGAGTATTCATCAAAAGCCTAATTTCTTGCAAGCATACTCAAAGGAAGAAAGATAGCATATTTCGCCAAAGGTAGGTCTCATTCTGGCAAAAGAATAAGACAGAAAGCACCGTGTCTTCACCTGGCTATGCCGATTTATCAAGTAAAGAGAGCTATATATATATATATAGGCCGCATCCACCATCGTGTTTCGCCATATTCTTCTTTTGTATCCCCGGATACCGGCTTCCACGACAACATTTATAGCAATTTGTCCGACCTTGCCATACCAAACAGCGTAACTCGGACTCCCGGTTAGCATCTGTTCTCTTTAAGCTTTCTCGGGGTATGATCATAGCTTAGTGCTTTCCTCCTTCGTCAACTGCATTGGCGGGACACCGGTATCGTGTTCCCAAACCAACTTGTCAATGCGCCCATTGTCGTTGCATTCAAACACGGCTTTCCAGAAAGGTGCCGCTTGGTCCCAGCCCACCCAGCGGCCACGTCTAGATAACTCATTCCGTGGAAGTAACCAAGTGAAGGTGTCATCTTCATAGTGTTCAAGTTGGAACTTTTCTGACTCCAGCCCTTGCAGCCTCCAGTAAAGCTTGTTGTCCACCAAATTCACAACAATCTTGAACACATTGATATTATCCCAGTAAGTACCGACATACTCCTCTAGTGCTCTAGGTGATGTTCCGTTCTTTCGAGCCGAGCCTAGCTCTCCCACCAGTGCTGGATACCACTTCAAGCTCTCAGCGACCGAGATGTGGGCTGCTTCGATGTAATCATTTCTCTCTGATTCTGGAACCTCGAGCAGCTCTTCAAGGATGAGTTGGCCAACCCAGTCAGGAACATCATTTAGGGCCAAAGAGTTAGACAGTACAACAATAACACTGTCAGTGTCTGGAAGTAGAATCACAATTGCGAGGGCGCCAGGTAGGCTGCCCTGGTGGAAGAGAATGAGCTGTGAGGGAACGCCTTTCCCAACGGTAGGCATGCCATTGGACATCAGACCAGGATTGATTCCGATATGACCTAGCCGATTGGGAAGCTGGGCTCTGACCCATCCGAGTGCGTATGATAGCTCGTTCCTCGAGGGTGGATCCATAGGAATTTTGGCGGAAGTGAGATGAGAAACTTGTTTGAAGGGAGAGTCTTTGGTCGCTCCCTTCCCGGTGATGAATTGATCTTCAAAGCTAGCGGTGAACGTTTTGTATAACTCCAAAAGATCACGGATACAGGACCACGCGCCACCACTTGGTCCACCAAACCAATCTTGGCCTCCCTTAGGGCAAGGAATAGGAGTAGTGGATCCATCATCAAGTGCGTTGTAGCACTGAGTGACATTTTGGGTGCCCGGAGGTGGAGATTTAAGGTAGGTTCGATCCAAGCCGAGAGGATCGAGAATACGGCTCTGTACAAACTCAAACCACGAAATGCCACTGACTTCCTCGATGACATAACCTGCAAGGTTATATTGAAGATTGTTATAGGACATTCCTGTCCGGAACGGAAGAACCCGCGGCTGTGAATTGATGTATTTCAGTCCATCCTTTCCTGGAATGAGAACGTTGTTCTCGGTACCGAGGACCACATTACCAGCCCAAGCCATGCCTGATCGATGAGATAGGATGTCCGTGATAGTCAAGTGATTCTGCAGCGTCTCGTCGCTTGAATCAAAGGATGGAAGAACGTCCTTCACTAGTGTATCCCAGGTGAGTTTACCCTCGTCGACAAGAATCGCCATCGCAGAGGCAGTCAAAGCCTTTGTCAACGAACATATGGGAAATATTGTTTCCTCAGTGACGGGTAGACCAGCTGCTGTGTCTCGGACGCCAAAACTTGACTCGTAAACAGTGTTTCCGCTCGACATGACTGCGAGCGAGAGCCCTGGGGTCCCGCCGATGCGCATCAAATCTTCGATGGTGGACCGCAAGCGATCCAGTCGTTCCGGGAGTTCTGCCATTCTGAATGCTGCTCGGGATAATGCGACCGTTACGGAGTAGAGTGAGGAGGTCGACTAAGATAGATTGTGTAGAGGGGGTGCAATCGCGACTATGAAATGATTGGCTATTCCTATAGTTATACCCGCTTTTCCCACCACCCTACAATACAACATAGTCTCCTTATCAAGTCAGCTGATCTGATACCATGAAGCTATTTAGAGATTACATGATCACCTGATCTGTCACTATGAAGTAATTGAAATTAATTCTACCACCATTAATGATAGAGATAATTTAACTCTGGAAATGACAATTGAATGCTGGATGGTAGACAATATATAATTGATTAAATGCGACCGGTATTTAATGCTAGCTATAGCTTGATTGTACAAAGAAGTTGAGGTAAGGACTCAGCGGGGTGTGGCAGTTTTCAACAACTACCAGCGCGGGACAGGGGAATACGAGAGAATCACCAATCAGAATGCGACAAAGTTCGAGCATAGAAAAGGAACACCGGGGGGGGGGGGGGGGAAATGAAACAGTCCACCCCTCCCAGTATCCAAAACAAACACATTTTTAAATAAATAAAATAA